>NC_083330.1:64373280-64570780 GCF_963455315.2 Globicephala melas
GCTCTTTGACCTGTTTGCCCACCCACTTCCCAAGAGTCCAGGCCAGACAGATCAGAGGCAGCCCAGGTATAGGGAGGGGAGGTATATGGGTAGGGTGAGCTGAAAGTAAAGCTATGTGCAGACCAGGATGACAAGTCATAGGGATCAGGGTAATTGAGGGAAGTGGAGTGCGCCCCAGTTCCTCCTTCTAGATGGGGCATGAGCTCTCCAGTTCTTCCTGGTCTCCTTCACAGCCCTCCCACGACTCCTTCGTTCCATCTGGCCTCCATGCTTGAGGATATACAGTCAACTCTTCAGCTTCAGTTTCCTCCCTGACGTCCTTGTCATTACCTTGCCCAGTTTCCTCACAACCTGACTCTGGGAATTTTCCCAAGCCCTCTGAATCATAATGGTTGCCTCCGTTTGTTGAGTAATTTCCATCTGTTGTGTCTGGTGCTGCACTAAGATTTTCCATACTTTATCTCATGGAGTCCTTATGAAATACCCTCTGAAGTAGGTTCTGCCCGAATGTGCCTTTCCTCGTTTTCACGTGGCTGCTTTGTTTCCATGCTTCATCCATCAGCTCAGCTGTTTCTTCTAATGTTTCACTGCCCTCTCTCTCCCACCACTTTCTATCACACCATCCTGCTTTGTTTGCCTTATAGCATTTGTTACGGAAATCATCCTCAGTTTTTCTGTATTGCTCATCACTCCTCCCTAGGATGTAAACTCTCCAAGAGCAGTAAACCATGAATGTTTTGCCCTCCATTGCCCACCCCCCACCGCCAGCATCTAGAAGAGTGCCTGGTATATACCAGACATTCATAAACATTTATTGAACGAATCGGTACAATTATCACCATTTCACATATGAGAAATTGAAGCAGAGAGAGACTAAGTAACTTGTAGTTAATACAATGGCAGAGCTGGGGTTCGAACCCAAAGTTGCCTGTCTCCAAAACAGACACCCTTAATCCTCATGTGTTTCTGACCCCATGGTGGTGTGACCTTTTTTTGCCTGATTTCTCCTTCTGGGCTGAAGTGGACTGGGTTACTTTTCTGCTCTGACACGCCACCCAATTGGTGCTGGGCCTCACTTTTCTTAACATGCAAGCTGATTTCCCAGAACTGTGCCTCTCATCTCTCCCTGTCTCCTCTCTGTGTAAATAGTCCGTGGTGAGGCTGAGTGTTTTCTCCACGGGCCTGGAAACTGCAGGAACCAACATCATGTTTATCTCTCCACAAAGCTAACTTTCAAGAGGGCTTCAAATTGCCATCGCTTTGGGTCTCTCCTCCCTAGATACCGTGACTCCAAGGATGAATAAGAAGATTGAGATTTGAGTCCCTGAAAAATACTCTGGAGGGAAGAAAAGATGAAAAATCCAGGGCCCATTTCTCTCTCTCTCTCTTTTTTTTTTATTTGAGAATTACATTTTATTTGACGGTCTTGCTGAGGACTTAAGTCTGGAAGACAGCCTCTCAGATGACTCTGACGGACTGCTCTAAAGAGGTAAGGGGAAGCCAGGATATATAGCCTGGTTTTTGCAAGAAACCAGGTAGTAGGAACACCAAAAGATTATTGTTAATGGAAGAAAAACAGGGACTTCCCTGGTGGTCCAGTGGTTAATACTCCAGGCTTCCACTGCAGGGGGTGTGGGTTCGATCCGTGGTTAGGGAACTAAGATCCTGCATGCTGTGTGGCACGGCAGGGCCCATTTCTCTTAGTCATTTTTCAAGGAAATTGTAAAAATAGAAAATCTTGTTCTACTAGGAAACTATTTAAGGATGAAAGTACATGAAAATCACATATAGAATTGGGTAAGGAAGGCAAGAGCAGAACATGAAATTCCATCCCAGTTCTGGGAAGAATCAGAGGAAAGTGATGTGTCTACTTCTGTCCTTTCTCGGATTTTGTATTTATGGCACATAAATAAAGAAGGGATTGGACGAGGCGAGATGGGAACAAGAAAAAAATGTAGGCTTCCAAACGATACTGAAATGAGGTTAATGAAATCATGACGCAACCTCAGAAGTGTTTGTCTCAGAACATCCTAGGCCTATCCCAGCACTGTGACTTCAGAACAGACAAGGGAAGCTCAACATTTCTTGAGCCGCTCCCTGCCGTGGTTTTTCTTCATCCATAAGTCCTCTGTCCCTGCAAAAGTCAGTCTTGACCCATGCTTTAAATGAGCCTTGATTGAAATATACTATATTTAACCGGCCCGCCCCCCACCACATTAAAACATGAAATCCCTTAAATAAGAGAAAATAAAATTCCAAAGGAGTCTGATTTAGAAATAGAGCATCCCGGGACTTCCCTGGTGATCCAGTGGTTAAGACCCTGTGCTCCCAATGCAGGGGGTCCAGGTTTGATCCCTGGTCAGGGAACTAGATCCCGCACACCGCAACTAAAAGATCCCACATGCCATAATGCAGATCCTGCGTGCTGCAACTAAGACCCGGTGCAGGGACTTCCATGGTGGCGCAGTGGTTAAGAATCCGCCTGCCAATGCAGGGGACACGGGTTCGAGCCCTGGTCCGGGAAGATCCCACATGCCGCGGAGCAACTAAGCCCGTGCACCACAACTACTGAGCCCCTGTGCCACAACTACTGAAGCCCACGCACCTGGAGCCCGTGCTCCACAACAAGAGAAGCCACTGCAATGAGAAGCCCCGCGCACCACAATGAAGAGTATCCCTCGCTCGCCGCAACTAGAGAAAGCCTGCGTGCAGCAACGAAGACCCAACGCAGCCAAAAAAACCAAAAAACCAAAAAAAACCCACCACAAACCTGGTGCAGCTAAATAAATAAATATTTAAAAAGAGAAAGAAATAGTGCCTCCCATGTCCCCCACCCCCAATTTCTTTTCTTTCTTGCTAAGAGAAATTTCTTAAGAAAAAAAAAATCTCAAGAGGCAATATTGCTTGAAATGAGCCATTTGTTGTCTTTTTAAAAACTGGTTTACAACATTATATAGGTTTAATGTGTACAATATTAATATTTCAACTTCTGTATACACTACAGCGTGCTCACCATCAAAGGTTTAATTTCTATCTGTCACCATACAGTTGACCCCCTTTAACCATTTTGCTCTCGCCCCATCTCCCTTCCCCTCTGGTAACCACTACTCTGTTCTTTGTATCTTCGTGTTCAGTTTTGCATGGTTTGGTTTGTTCATTTAGCTTGTTAAAACACTTTTTTTATTTAAAAAATTTTAAATTTCACATATGAATGAAATTGTACAGTATTTGTCTTAACTAGAATTCTACTGGAGACATTGAAGGCCTAGCATGTCATTTTCTTGTCTGTGTTGCTACTGGAGCTCGTCTGGGGCAGGAGCTGTGAGCTACTCATTACAGGCAGCCATGAAAGGGCTTTCCTTGGACTTGGGAATGTTAGCAGTACACTCACGGAGGTCAGATAGATGCACAAGGCGCCCTAGAGAAAGAAGACTCCCCAAGTAACTTCAAGCTCCATGGATGAGATGAGGGAGGAGCAGGAAGTTGTGTATTCTTTATACCTTGGCAGGTGCCTGGGAGTGCACAAAGCCACAGGGTAAACTTGTGTACCTTCCCAAAGTTTACTATTTAGGGTTTGGGAAACGTATTTGCTTTTTGTTAAAATAAATATATACATGTAATACAGAGCAGAAGGCAAAATCACATCGAGTTTTAAGGTGAAACACAATTTCAGAGAAATGATGTGTTTGTGGTGGGGCATTTGGGGCTCTGCTGCCCTCAGATGTCACCTGCTTCTGTGGGTTTATACTTCTCTGCTGTTCAAGGTCATCAGCATGTTTAAGGAACATTAGCAAAATTGATCACATTGGTTTCTCTGGGGTGGAAAAGTGCTGATCAAAAGTGCCCAACCAAGGTACTGTACAGGGACAGAGGTTTCCCTGGAGTGTGTGTGTGTGTGTGTGTGTGTTGGGAGTGGGGAGGGGTGCCTCAGGCTATCCCAGGCTAGAGTCATCAACTATTTAAATCATATATTTTTTTTAAAAACTGCCTTTGTTCTGACTTCCTGCTCTCCTAGCAACCTTTCTTTGTAATTGGTTGCCCATGTCATTTTCCTGCAGTGCAGCATCTGGCTTTCTTGGCAGTTATATTTCTCACTGTAAATCAGTGGTTCTCAGCTAGGGACAGTTCTGGCAACATCCCCACAGGGGACATTTGGCACCATCTAGAGACATTTTTAGTCGTCACAACTGGGGAAGGAGTGTGATCCTGGCATCTGGAGAGTAGAGACCAGGGATGCTGCTAAACGTCACACAATGCCCCCGCCACACACAACAGTTATCCAGCCCCCAAAAGTCAACAGTGCTGAGGTTGAGACACCTCAGCTGTAAATGACAAGTCGATATTTCTCTATCAGTCTCTTGTAAGCTAAGCTAGCTTGAATTTGCTGCTGGGAGACTAAACCACTCTCAGGTCTGATATAATAAAGTCTCTTAGCCTGTCAGGCTGAAGACTAGCACCTGGACTGAGACGAATTCACCAGTTGGAGCTCTGGGCAGCCTGCTTATCTCCTGTGACTTAAAAATGCTTTCCACTTTCTCTTGTCATATTTTAAAATACTCTTATTTTTCTTTCACTATAAAAAATGCAGTAAGTGAAATATGAATACATGTTGTAAAATTTTAGATAACAAGGGACAGGCAACCACTCTCTTTCTTGGACATTTGCATTTACACAAACACATATAGATTTTTAAAAACACGAAATCACACTCTGTACTTTTATCATACTTGCATTCTTCACTTACCATTCTACCCATGACAAGACAAAGAGATCTGCCTGATTCTTTTGAATTGTTGCACATGGTATTCCCTAAGATGGATAGGTTGCAATTGATTTAACCATTTCTTTATTGTTTGGCATTTCAGTTGTTTACAGTTTTCTGCTATTATAAGCATCTACGTGAGCATTTTGTCCATATATCCTTGTGCAAGGATGTCCTTGTGGGTTTACATGTGAACTTTGTGTAGATGCTTCCACTCGTCCTCCCAGAGGTTAAGCCAGTTTCTACTACAACCAGCAGTGAATGGGTGTGTCCTTTATTTTGCATCCTCAACAACATAAATTTGCTTAGTCTTTAGAAATTTTGTCAGTCTGATGAGTAGAAAATGGAAGCACGAGGTTGCCGTGTCACTGGTTACTAGGGAGGTTTCCACAACTTTTCGTATGCATGGGGCCGTCTGTATGCATCTTGTTTTTAGAAACCCTCAGTTCCTGAGAAAGAATAGAACTCACTCGTTGGCCCAGATTTCCAGGGATCTAGGCTCTAGGAAGACTAAGAATGTCCTCTAGTTCCCTGGCTCCTAAAATAACCTGGCTCTAGTGAAGGAAAGGCAGGGAAAGGATTTCTCTTTGTGTCTGGATCCCTGGACTCGGCTTTACCTTGATCTGGCTGGAGCAGGATGATGAATGGGGAGAAGTGAGGCGGGTGTCTTTCGGGTCCTAAACCTCTGGACAAGAGGAAGTAACTTCTGGACACCTCCCCGCCAAGGAAGAGCTCACACCTGTGATTGGTGCTTCTTTCGGCATCGTCTTGAGTAATTGCCCTTTGCTTCAGTTTTGCCACTTAACTGCATTCGTGTTGTCGTCATAGTTAGCCATTTGCCTTTTTGACCTTCTTCTTAATCAGAAACCTTTGGAGTTATTCATCCCTGCCTCTCGAGGCCTAGCACCTTGTCTTCTGGTAATTGTAGCTGCTCTATAAATGTTAGTGGAAAGGGTGTTTTTCTTTCTTCATCTAAGTAGAAGGATCTTTGACTAGAAGCTCTGAGTCACTCTTTTTTTGTGTGTGAAAGCATACAGATCTTGAGGAAAAGACAGCATTGGCTGTCTGAAAATAGGTACCCATATGAGCTTTACAAACACCCTTAAGGGAAAAAGAATATTTGAAAGGATGGATGTGTATGTATTCATGATATGCATGTTTCCATGTACACATGTGTATGTACATGCACATGTATACACGTATGTAGACAGACATATGTATACACACATTTTTATAATTTTTGGTCCTTTTATTTTTCTATTATAGCAATAATACCTATTCCCTAGTTAAGATTTCAAATATTATAGAAGGGTATATGTAAAATTAAAAAGCTTTTTGCTCTCCCCGACCTTACCACCCCACTTCCTAGAGGGGCACATTACTCTATCTTCAAATGTTAATTTTTACAAATTAATGGTATAGTTACAACTATAAACCTAAATGTTATACCTTTATTTTTTGATTTGTCGATATTTTATCAATTGGACAATAGCTCTTGGCATCTTACTATTGTGGCTGAAATTTAGCAATTACATTACCTACTGCTGCTCTTTTCCTCTCCTTTTCCTGTCTCATTCTTCTTTTTTCAGAGTCACTTCTTGATGGTTGCCACCTTTACCACAGCCAGACTCAGGAGGGCAACCCTTTGAAAGCAGACAGAGCAAATTCCTGGCAGGTCAAATCATTAGGTAGAAATTTTAGTGGGTTGCCATTTCCCAAGCCTGGAAAAGCAACAAGAAAACTAGTTTCTGTTTTGATTTGTTTTGTTTTCCCCTGGAAGGTAACTCAAAAATATCTTCTTTAGCAGACTGTCGCCAACAAACCAAATTCCACCGTCAGGCATGCATACTCTCGGTTTCATTAAAACTTTTCCCTTTATTAAAATAATATTTACTTACCATCTACCCAGCTCCTGTAACGATTCCACTCTGCTTCCTCTAGGTAGGCTTTTTAAAATTTAAAAACATTTTAAGAGAGGGGATTTTGCACTTTAAAAATTTTCTGAAAAAGCAAAAAATAACGCACAAGAATCACATTAGAAAATGAGAAAGATACTTAAGTTGAAAAAATAAAAATACCGGGGTTGGAGACATGGAGGTGTAAGGTTTTAGAGCAATTTCTTTTGCGTCACAAAACAGGGAGAATCTCAGGATGCCAAGAGCAGAAGTTCAAGAGTGCGATTTGTCGGAGGGTGTTAAGAACCATTTCTCCTTTGGAGACACAGCTGGAGCGATGGGATAGAACCGTATGGAAGGGGAAGGGAGTACACAGGGAGCTCCGAGAAAGACTGCCTTGGTTCAAGCCCAGCTCTACTATTATTAGCTGTGTAATTTGGGGCAAGTTATTCAGCCTCTCTGTGCCTCAGTTTCTGTGTGGGTCCTTGTGAATATTAAAGGAAATAATGAGTTTGGTACAGTGCTTGGCACATAGTGAGCCACTACTATTATAAATGTTATTTTTACCGAGGCGATGAACACCAACAATCTATTTTATGTACAATTCCGAGCAAGCTGGAGCAGACCTGACGAGTAGTTGAACTTGGCCGTATAACAGTTTAGTTACAAGGGTATTTCAATTAATTATACGAGCTTTGTTCTAACACTTATTATGTTGTTGCAAGAAGAAACTGAGATTAATAAAAAGGTTACACTGTTTACTGAGTAAAGAGCAACTCTATATTTGGTGAGAAAATGTATTAATTCTGTGACAGGATGCGCATACCTGTTTCTCCATGTTAGATGTGCTAAGGTGCTGGACTTATTAGCAAATAAGTGTGTAGCAACTGCTCAGAGTTCAGACAGAGAGTCTAGGTGGAATTGATGAGTCTTGGTAAGTCCTTGGTTGTCGTCGCAAAGTTTTCAGGTGGTGTGTGATCACAACACACGCCACACATCCTATTCACTGGATGTGAATCATTTTGTCACATCCTTTCAGAGACACACCTACCTGAGAGAGTATCTCCTTAGAAGAAGTATCACCCATGGGTCAGGTGTAATGAATCCGTGCTAAGGAGTCTCTGAGAAGGTGGGCGTGAGGTTGGAGTGAGAGAAAGGGACTGGAACCATGAGGGGAAGGGAAGGGACTACAGGCCTGGGGCCAGGAGATAGCAGAATCTTCCTTTCAAACTTCACCTGAGAGGAAGGAGGAAGGTGGAAGGTAAAGCAATTGGGCAGAAGGTAGGGCTTCTTTAACCTCAGAATCAACCAAAAGGGCTCAGAATTAAAACCAAAATATGGCACCAGCTATCTAATTTTCATTTTTACTCCAGCATTTTGCTGTATTTCCTTCTTTTTTTTTTTCTGACTGTGCCATGTGGCATATGGGATCTTAGTTCCCTGACCAGGGATCAAACCCATGGCCCCTGCAGTGGAAACTCATAGTCTTAACCACTGGACCGCCAGGGAAGTCCCTGCATTTCCTTTTTCTTGATCAACAAATTAATATTGACCCATTGTAGAAAACTATAGAAAAGTTACATAATTCCATTATGTAGAGACAACCCCTGTTAACACTTTGATAATTTCTCTTCAGCCTTTGTTCTGATATAGACATTTTTCTTTATTTGTTTGCGACCATGCTCTATATTCATTATTTTACATGTGTCTTTTCTTTTTTAAATTGCATTTTATTATTTTAAAAATTGAGCTACAATTGACATATAACAGTATGTAGTTTCAGGTGTACAGTAGGATGATTTGACATTTGTATGTATTGCGAAATGAACACAATAAGTCTAGTTAACATCCATCACCATACATAGTTACAAATTTTTTTTCTTGTGGTGAGAACTTCTAAGGTCTACTCCCTTAGCAGCTTTCAAATTTGCAACACAGTATTACTAACTATAGTCGCGGCGCTGCACATTACATCCCCATGACGTTTATGTTATAACTGGAAGTTTGTACTTTTCGACCCCCTTCCTCCATTTTGCTCCTAACCTCTGGCAACCACCAGTCTGTTCTCTGTATCTATGAGTTCAGTCGTTTTTGTTTTTTTTTTTTAATTTCACATGTAAGTAAGATCATATGGTCTTTGTCTTTCTCTGTCTGACTTATTTCACTTAGCACAGTGCCCTCAAGTTTTATCCATGTTGTCACAAGTGGCAAGATTTCCTTCTTTTTATGGCTGAATAATATTCCATTGTAAACATATGGCACATTTTCTTTATCTGTTCATCCAGCGATGAACAATTTGGTGGCTTCCATGTCTTGGTTTTGTAAATGATGCTGCAGTGAACATGGGGGTGCTTATATCTTTTCGAGTTAGTGTCTTTGTTTCTCTTGGTTAAATACTCAGAAGTGGAATTGCTGACATATAACATTATAGTAGTTCTATTTTTAGTTTTTTGAGGAATCTGCATAGTGTTTTCCACAGTGGCTGCACCAATTTACGTTCCCACCGACAGTGCACAACGGTTCCCTTTTCTCCAGATCCTCACCAACACTTGTTACTTCTTTCCTTTTTGATAATAGCCATTCCAATAGATGTGGGGTGATCTCCTTGTTTTGATTTGCATTTCCCTGATGATTAGTGACATTGAGCACCTTTTCATGTGTCTGTTGGCCATCTGTGTGTCTTTGGAAAATGTCTATTCTCTGCCCATTTTTAATGGGATTGTTTGGTTTTGCTATTGAGTTGTGTGAGTTCTTTATATATTTTGGATATTAACCCCTTATCAGATATATGATTTGCAAATATTTTTTCCCATTTGATAGGCTACCTTTTCATTTTGGTAATGGCTTCCTTTGCTGTGCAGAAGCCTGTTAGTTTAATGTAGTCCTACTTGTTTATTTCTGCTTTCGTTGCCTGGGCTTTCGGTATCAAATCCAAAAAATCATCACCAAAATTGACATCAAGCTTACCACTTATGTTTTCTTCTGTGAATTTTATGGCTTCAGGTCTTACATTCAAGTCTTTAATTTATTTTGAGTTGATTTGTGTGTGTTGTATAAAATAGTGGTCTAGTTTCATCCTTTTGCACGTAGATGTCCAGTTTTCCTTACATTGTTCATTGAAGAGATGTTCCTTTCCCATGTCTTTTCTGCATAACATGTCACCACATTTCCTCGTAACTTTTAGGACCCCTTTGTGAACATTATTTTTAACGCCTGCTTAATATTCCATTGTATTGAAGAGACATGTATTACTCAGCTATTTCCTTAATGTTGGACATTAAGTTGCTTCCAATCTTTTTTCTAGTTATAAGTAACATTAACATGATGGTTCTTATATGTAAATCATTTGTCCATATTTCTTTTTGGCCGCGAGGCATGTGGGATCTTAGTTCCCCGACCAGGGATCGAAACTGCGCCCCCTGCACTGCAAGCGTGGAGTCTTAACCACTGAAGCGCCAGGGAAGTCCCTGTTGTTCATACTTCTGATTGCTTCATTAAGATAGATGCTTAGACGTGGAATTACTGGGTCAAAGCGAATGCCGGTGTGACTTCCGGAAAACTTACACCAATTTGTACTCTCAGCTGGTTTTTATAAAGCGTGGGAATTTTACAAGCTCTATTTATGTGCCTTCCCAGATTCTCAGCCCGTTATTTTATTTCTCCCTCCATAATCATGCAGGTTCTACTCCTTCCTTCCCTTGCTCTCCCTGCTCTGACTGGGAGTCACGTTGGAGTCACCATTTTACTTGGCTGTCAACTTACTGCCTGGAGGATGTTGGATCCTAGTGATTTCTCGGAGTTTGGGCTGGTATATTTTTCTCACACTTCCTAAGGATTCCCAGATACAGCCAGTGAAGAGGCAGGAGAATTCTAGTGCTAAAAATCAATCAATCAGTCAGCCAGACAAACACACATCCCCCCTGAGGCTCATATACATATAGTCACCCCTAATTTCCCAACCTTGCTCTCCCTACTTCCAGGCTCACCTGAGAAGTAGTCAAAGGTTGAGGAAGAATGGGAATGGCTGCCCTCCCTCCCTCCCTCCCTCCCTCCCTCCCTTTCTTCCTTCTTTCCTTCCTCTCCTTCTCCTTTCATTCACCCCTTTGCACACATTACCTGTTAGATGCCAGGCACTCTGCTAGATGCTGGGGTTAAGGGACAGGTAACACCAGATTTGGCAGTCAGAGTTCTTAGTTACAGCCCAGAAACTGAGTCCAGTAAACTTATTAGTAAAAGGGATGTGTCACTTAGAGTGATGGGAGCTGGAGAGCAGGACTTGCACAACAAGCAGGGCCAAGGGAGCCAGGCTGCAGAGAGCACAGCCCAGGGCCCACCCCAGGGGCCGTCTGCTGGTGAGGGCTCACTGCCGGCGCCACCCCGCTGGGGCAGCCACCATGATGGCTAGAGCATGAAAAAGCTCTGAATGAATCTACCTCTTCGCTTTCCTCCCTCCAGCTTTTTATATCTGGGTGGAGACCTCTGATTGGGTGAGACCAAGTCATGTGATCGTGAGTACAGGGAGGGTACACTGGCGCCCTTGGCTTCTGTTGGCTTCTGTTGGGGGAGTCGAGGCCCAGCCTCTCACCATCTCTCACTCAGTGGAGGATTTTCCACTGAGCGGAAATAGGAAAGGGGTATTCATCAATACTCTGTAATGGCCTATATGGGAAAAGAATCTAAAAAAAGAGTGGATATATGTATATGTATAACTAATTCACTTTGCTGTACACCTGAAACTAACTCTGCATTGTAAATCAACTCTACTCCAATAAAATTTAAAAAATTTTTTTAAAAAGTCCCATGAATTGAGAACATCAAGGATAAAGGTGGAGAAAGAGAAAACTGAAGAGGTAGGAAATGTTAAGAAGATAGAACTTGGAGACTCATTGAAAGTGGGAGACAAAGAAGAGCAAAGGAGATTCAGGTGATGCACAGATTTCGGGACTTAGCAAGAAAAATGGGTGGTGGAGAGAGTCAACAAAATGAAGAACACAGGTTTTGAGGGGAAAATCAAGTTCGGTTTTATATATGCTGAGTCCAGGACAGCGCCAGTGGAGATGTCTACAGGCTGCCAAGTTTGGGTTCGTTCATCAGTTAATCACCAGTTACGTTCCAGGAGCTGTTCCACGTGCTGGAGCTGCAGCAGAGAACAGGAGGTGACCGTCTTTGCTCTCATGAAGCTTCCATTCTCGGGCAGCTCTGGTCAGGAGCAGAAGAGAACAGGAGAGCTGGATGTCTAGATTTAGGGTTCACCTACACGGGGGTGAAGCTTTGGGCATGGATGGGGCAACCTGGAAGGGTGTAGAAAGGAAGAGAAGAGGGCCGTGGATGGAGCACGTGACACACAGGACTTAAGGAGGAAGAAGAGACAGCAGTGGGGCTTGAGAATGAGCTGCCATCTCCCATCTGTGGCCTCTCTAATTCCGAAAGCCGTGGCTGGTATCTGCCGGGAGTTGTTAAAGGAGAGCCCTGAAACGGTCCCGGAGCATCCAGACAACAGCTGGTGTGGGGCAGGCGCTTCTGATGCAGTGGTCCTCAGATGGATTTCAGTATCAGCCCGCTCCCACTCTCCCTTCTCCTCCTTCTCTCAAATTCTGTCTTGCAGAGACAATCTCCTTGTCTCCTCTGCAGCAGACGCTCTGTTCTATAGCAACACCTCATCAATCACAGTAAAAAACCTGCTTCCTGCCTCTGGGATAACAGCGTCATAATGCGGCAAGTATCTGGGGAGGTCCTGACAGAAGATGGCAAAACTGGTGGGCTGTGAAGCTGCCTTCATAACCTCCTATGTTGGATTCCTTTTGGCTGCATTCATATCAGTTTATCTCTCTCCATAGCCCCACAGTACGTGGTGTCCCAGTTCTGGAACTACTGGTATTTACTGCTGTGCCAAGGAGGCTCATTGCATAAGTCCTTCTGAAAGAGGACATCGCCCTGATCATTTTGACATCCCTGCCCTGGGGAGCTGCGGCCTGAGAAATGGGCCCCAACTTTCTCCTCTGCTACTAGTCAGACTCCCAGCATCTTAAAACTGGAAAAGAGTTTTGGGGGGTGTATTAGTCAGGGTTCTGTAGAGAAACAGAACCAACAGGATGTATACACATACACACATATACATATATATGATATATACACGTATATACATGTATACTTTTTTTAAAAAAAAAGGAATTGGCTCTTACAATTATGGAGGTTTGGAAAGAATCTAAAATAAATCTGCAGGGTAAGCTGGGAGGCTGGAGACCCAGGGAAGAGATGAGTTCGAGTCCTAAGGACATTTGCTGTCAGAATTCCCTCTTGTTCAGGGGAAGTCAATCTTTGTTTCATTCAGGCCTTCAGATGATTGGATGAGCCCCACCCTCCCAACTACATTACAGAGGGCAATCTGCTTTACTCAAAGTCCACAGAGTCAATGTCAATCTCATCCCAAAACACCCTCACAGAAACACCCAGAATAATGTTGGGCACCATGGCCCAGCCATGTTGACACATGAAATTAGCCATCACAGGAGTCATTGAGTTCAGCCCCATCACTTGACAAGTTGGGAGATGGGGATCCAGGGAGGCTTGGTGATCTGCCTGTAGTTGTGCAGTGATTTAGTGGTGGTGGGGAGGGTGGTTTGCAGATGGAGATTACAGGTGTCCTGGCTACAGTCCTGCCCCCTTTGCACTAACACCACTCACTCGAGTATTTCCCCACTGGGGCTGGGTGGCGACCCAGGGCATGAGGAGATTGCTTATTGTTTTGGCACCAAATAAGGGGGAGTCCCACCACGTCATCATTTAGTTGCTTTGGATTGGCTTGTTTATAGAGCTGCAGTGTACATTTCAGAGGAGAACTCTTTGGGAAGCTTGGTGTGTAACTTTGGGGATCTTCCAGCTTGGTACCTCAGTTAGAATTCTGGAAAAGTGGGACTTCCCTGGTGGTGCAGTGGTTAAGAATCTGCCTGCCAATGCAGGGCACACGGGTTCGAGCCCTGGTCCGGGAAGATCCCACGTGCCGCAGAGCAACAAAGCCCATGTGCCACAACTACTGAGCTTGTGCTCTAGAGCCTGTGAGCCACAACTACTGAGCCTGCGTGCCACAACTACTGAAGCCCACACGCCTAGAGCCTGTGCTCTGCAACAAGAGAAGCCACCGTAATGAGAAGCCCGCACACTGCAACGAAGAGTAGCCCCTGCTCTTTGCAAGTAGAGAGAGCCCGCGCCCAGCAACAAAGAGCCAACACAGCCAAAAATAAATTTTAAAAACTCCAATAAACAAAAAAAAGAATTCCAGGAAAGTGAATGGCTGAAACCTGAGGATGTTTTCCTGGAATGAATGCCTTTAATCAAGCCATAAATCCCCTCTGCAGTATATATCTTACTGTCTCCCTTGTTTTCCAGGGGAATTTTATAGTACAATTTTGAGCACTTGCCATGTACCTCAATAAATACTTGTTGGGTATTTATGAATAATATAAAATTCATCCTGACTTTCAGTCCAGGTTGGGAAGATAGGGTGTGATTCTTTACCATGGCCCTGACTCATTTCCTGAATGGTCAGTCTAAGTCCTGCCTCTTTCTTCATGTAACCTATCAGTCACTTGCTCACTTACCAGCACCTGGTATTCCCCCCAGCACTAGGAACATACCATGTCAGAAGGAATCCTGATCTCTAAGTCACAGAGGGTGGGTGGACTCAGAAGTATAGGGCTTGTCTATCCCTTTGTGGAAGAGCTGAATTTAGAAGTGACAGCGACCGTGTTATATAGTGATAATGGTCATGATGATGGTAATAACAGTGGCCTTTCATTGAGAGATGACTAGGTACCAGCCACTGTGCTAAGTAAGTACTGTGTTAAGTTTCTATGCATTTGATCTCGTTCAGATCTCTCTGCCCTTATGGCAATTGTGAAACCTGGTTCTCAGAAGTTTTTCCATTGGAGCAAAGTGGAATGCCCAGGACATGACCCAGAATAGTGTTAATATAACATGTGAGACACATGAAGCATGGGATTGGTCAAGGCCGGGGGGGGGGGTGTGCAAATATGGTGTCGGGCTTCCCTGGTGGCTTAGTGGTTGAGAGTCCACCTGCCGATGGAGGGGACACGGGTTCGTGCCCTGGTCCGGGAAGATCCCACATGCTGCGGAGCAGCTGGGCCCATGAGCCATGGCCGCTGAGCCTGCGCATCTGGAGCCTGTGCTCCACAACGGGAGAGGCCACAGCAGTGAAAGGCCCGCGTACCGCCAAAAAAAAAAAAATATATATATATATATATATATATATATATATGGTGTCATATGGGAGGAATCTCTGAGAAGCATTTTTGAGCCATATGGGGCTAAGGGCTGCTCATTTGCTGATTGTGCTGGGATCCTTTGTAGAGGAGGACTTTATGCAAAATAATAGAGGGGCTCAACTTTACTGCGGATGACCTGGTCCAAAGTACTGCCTCTCATAGCCAAAGTGCTTGGCTCCCTGCTCCAAGTCAAAGAAGGAACAGTGATGGGAGCTTGGAGTAAATGATAATAGACAATATCATTGAATCAATTAGGGATGCTTTAGGCTGTGAGTGACGATTAATAGTGGCTTAAATACTCAAGCATTTATTATCTCACTTAAGAACTCTGGAGGAAGGCATTCAGAGGTTGGTTCATCAGCTCTAGGGTCTCATCAAGGATCTAGGGTCATTCTTCATTTCAGCTTCTCTGTCCTTAGCTTTTGACTATTGCCTTCATGTTTACTACTTCATGGTCACAAAATAGCTACCACAGCTCCAAGCATTGCATCTGAATTCAAGGAAGAAAGATGAAAGAAAATGTGTGTGTGTGTGTGTGTGTGTGCACGCACATGTGCGTGCATGTGCATGCAGGTTGGGGACATTTATGTGTATTATCTCATGCCTGCCTCCTTTATAGGAAAGCAAAAATATTTCCAGAAGCCTCTCAGATGACTTCTCTTAACTTTCATAGGCCAGAACAAGGTCAAATAGACATTCCCAGGCACAACGGAAGCTGGGAAAGTCAGTATCTAACAGAGGAATAGGATTATTGTGACCATATCATATCAATTTTAATTCAGAGTCTGGGGCAGGCACAGTGCTTTCTTGAACAGAATTGGGGTTCTGAAAACAAGGAAGAAGGGTGTCTGTGTGTGAGTATCTTCTATAATAACAGCTAGCATCATCTCACTAAATTCTCACAATAACTCTTGCATTGGGAGTTATTACTATCCCTGTTTCACACTGAGGAAACTGAAGGTTAGAATGGTGAAGTGATTTGTCTGAGGTCACGTAAGCTATTGAGTGTCTTTACCGTGTGTCCTTAGGTCCTTAAGGTCCAGACCTCATATTTCCTTTGCACTCCCCTTAGTGCCTGTGTAGCTTGGCAAGCCTGCCCCTAAAGCTGGCTGGTTGAACGACGGAATGATGGCACATGCACGTAGGGCAGAGGGTCATGTATGGGGATCTTATACTGGGAATATGGGATCAGCAGCCTCTTGTTTCACTGGATGGAGAAGTTGCTTCCCCTGAGGAAGATTCTCTGGACTTCATGGAAACGACTTTAGATGAGAGACCTCCCTTGGGAAGAGGTTTCCAGCAGTAAGCAGAGGCTCTGAGAGGGACTCAGTGGATCAGGAGGCTGAGTTCCCCAATAGCCTCTCGGTGTGATCAACAGCTCTGCAGAATTTGGAGCTCAATTTGGACGTAACTGTCACATAGAAGAGAAGTTGACTTCCTCGGCGTCCTTCCTGTGAGCAGAATTAGAACAAATCAGAATCAGAACATATTAGAGTTAGAACAGACTATCAGAAAGAAGTGTTTCATTGGGCCAAAAGTATAGCTTTTGGCAGCAGAAAGATCTGGTTTTGAATCCTGTTGTTGTGTCAGTTAAGTGAAATAATATATATAAGCTGAGAGAACGTAAATGCTTCCTGTCTTGAATCAAATTAAGGTTGTCCAGTTATAGAATAGAATGCCAGTGAGATTGAGGCCTCCTTGTCACCCAGGTATTCAAGCATTTAACCCATTATTTGGGGTTAAATAAGTTAACAGCAATAGCACCACCACCAACAGCCCCAAACAGTCAACGTTTATTGAGAAGTTACTCTAAGAGACTATAATTATCTTTTACTGAATGTTTAGTATGTGCCAGCACCTTGCTGAGCACTTTACATGGATTTTCTCACTTAATCCTCATAGCAATTCTAGGAGGTAGACGCTACTGTTATCCCTATTATATGACTGAGAAGACTAGAGTGAAAAAAGGAAAAGAAACCTGGCCAGAGTCAGCTGGTGATGGAGAGGGGGTTGGAGGCCAGATCCACCTCTTGCTGTGGCCCGAGCTGTTAATCAGCAGGGCATGTGGTTCCTGTGAAATGGACCCTTACTTGGGTGAAGATTGCAGGAGATAGTGGTTCCCAGGCTTTCCTATGTCTTATCAGGATTCTGTCAAAAAACCGGAGCCTGTCATGACAGATTCAAAAAGCCCAGTTTTCCCAAGGACTTTCATATCTTTATAGATATTAAAAAATAAGTTTTAAAAGCAGATAACTCTGTCTTGTAGTAAATTCTATTGCTGTAGCTTTAAAACACAAATGAAAGTAACAACTGCTCTGGCAGTCGAAGATGGTGGTGATAGTGAACGTGAAGCGTGCTACCGTCTGCATGTCCTTCCTTGCCCAGCCTAGAGCCCCTGGTTGCCGAGTCAGCCAGGCCCTTGCCCTCTCTCCCTCTGTTAGATTCAACTGACAAAATTCCACCTCTCCTCCTACTCTTTATCTGTATCAAGTAGCTGAATAAGGCTGGAGAAAATCACTCAATGATGTTGACTAACCTCACTTTAAGTTGAGGACCATCGTTTTTAAGAAGGCTCCCAGGCACACACAGGCTTTCTACTGCATTTCTCTCGTCAGTTTCTCGGGTCCCATTCTCCCCGAGGGCTATTTCACTACCCTTCTCCTCCAGTCTCTCACATCTCCTCCCTCATCCTCACTCTCATGGAGAAAATAGAAACTACTGGAAGAGAACTTCCTCTTCCTTCCACTACCAGGTCTACAGACCTCCCAGCAATCGTCCCCTACTGCCCCTCCCCCTGTGGTCCTTGCTCCTTGGCAAGGCCCAGCCTTGTACTCACACTCTGAATCCAACTCCCATCCCCTTCTCTAGCACTTAGCCTGTCTAGTTATCCTCTCTTCCTTCTGCATCATCACGTTTCCCGTTTCCTTCTGGATGATCCCCTTCATTGCACAGATCCATCGTCATATGTATTGATACGTACCATCTTAAAGAAAGAAGAGGAGAAGGGATCTCCCTTGGCTTCTTGTCCATATCCTGCCACATTTCTATTCTCCCTCGGAAAAAAAAAATTATGGAAGTAGTTGTTTATCTTCTCTGTATCCATTTCTTCAGTTCCCATTCTCCTTTTTTCCTCCATGGAGGAGATAGACTATTACCAAGTAAAACGTGAATGATCACGATGTTCTTGTGTGGTGAGAAGTGCTATGAAGAAATGAAAGTGATGAGGTTGGGCTAGTGTAGTCTGAGCGGTCCCGAAGGCCTTGTAAGAAAGTGACTTCTGAGCGGGGTCCATCCAGGGATGGCACAGGACGTGGCCAGCCATAATCATGCTTAAGAAAAGTTTTTGTTGAATAGCTCTTTCTCATTCTTTTGTTTTAAATGGTAAGATATAGCACATAAGGTCCTTAAAAACAAATACATCCTTTGAACAGTATAGCTTAGCTTTTCCTGTTTCTAAATTTTATATGAGTTGAATAATAGTGTATGCATTCTTTTGTGTCTTATTTCTTTTAAAAGCTCAGCATTATGTTTGTGGCATTTATCCGTGTTGTTGTCTCTGAGAGTTTACTTCCACTGATGCCATATTATTCCATTACATCAATGTACCCAATTCATGATCTATTATTGATGGACATTGGGTTGTTTCAGTGTCACTAGGAGTGTTTTTTTTTTTTTTAAGTACAAAGATAATTTTATTTGAAGTATAGTTGATTTACAATGATGTGTTAGTTTCTGGTGTACAACAAAGTTATTCAGTGTTATATACATATATATATGTATTCTTTTTCAGATTATTTTCCATTATAGGTTATTATAAGATATTGAATATAGTTCCCATTATTTTTTTTTTCTTTTTTCCGTTAACATCTTTATTGGAGTATAATTGCTTTACAATATTGTGTTAGTTTCTGCTGTGTACCAAAGTGAACCAGCTATATGCATACGTATATCCCCATATCCCCTCCCTCTTGCGTCTCCCTCCCACACTCCTTACCCAACTCCTCTAGGTGGTCGCAAAGCACCGAGCTGATCTCCCTGTGCTATGCAGCTGCTTCCCACTAGCTATCTGTTTTACATTTGGTAGTGTATATTTGTCAATGTTACTCTCTCACTTCGTCCCAGCTTACCCTTCCCCCTCCCTGTGTCCTCAAGTCCATTCTCTACACCTGTGTCTTTATTTCTGTCCCGCCCCTAGGTTCATCAGAACCTTTTTTTTTAGATTCCATATATATGTGTTAGCATACGGTATTTGTTTTTCTCTTTCTGACTTACTTCACTCTGTATGACAGACTCTAGATCCATCCACCTCACTACAGATAACTCAATTTTGTTTCTTTTTATGGCTGAGTAATATTCCATTATATATATGTGCCACATCTTCTTTATCCATTCATCTGTCGATGGACACTTAGGTTGCTTCCATGTTCTGGCTATTGTAAATAGTGCTGCAGTGAACATTGTGGTACATGACTTTTTTTTTTGCGGTACGCGGGCCTCTCACCGTTGTGGCCCCTTCCGTTGCAGAGAACAGGCTCCGGACGCGCAGGCTCAAAGGCCATGGCTCACGGGCCCGGCCGCTGCGTGGCATGTGGGATCCTCCCGGACCAGGGCACGAACCCGAGTCCCCTGCATTGGCAGGCGGACTCTCAACCACTGCGCCACCAGGGAAGCCCTACATGACTCTTTTTGAATTATGATTTTCTCAGGGTATATGCCCAGTAGTGGGATTGCTGGGTCATATGGTAGTTCTATTTTTAGTTTTTTAAGGAACCTCCATACTGTTCTCCATAGTGGCTCTTTCAATTTGCATTCCCACCAACAGTGCAAGAGGGTTCCCTTTTCTCTACACCCTCTCCAGCATTTATTTGTAGATTTTTTGATGATGGTCATTCTGACTGGAGTGAGGTGATACCTCATTGTAGTTTTGATTTGCATTTCTCTAATAATTAGTGATGTTGAGCATCTTTTCATGTGTTTGTTGGCAACCTGTATATCTTCTTTGGAGAAATGTCTATTTAGGTCGTCTACCCATTTTTGGATTGGGTTGTTTCTTTCTTTGATATTGAGCTGCATGAGCTGCTTGTATATTTTGGAGATTAATCCTTTGTCAGTTGCTTTGTTTGCAAATATTTTCTCCCATTCTGAGGGTTGCCTTTCGTCTTGTTTATGGTTTCCTTTGCTGTGCAAAAGCTTTGAAGTTTCATTAGGTCCCATTTGTTTATTTTTGTTTTCATTTCCGTGTCTCTAGGAGGTGGGTCTTTGTTTTCCTCTAAGGAGACGAAGTTTTCCTCTAAGAGTTTTATAGTGTGTGGCCTTACATTTGGGTCTTTAATCCATTTTGAGTTTATTTTTGTGTATGGTGTTAGGAAGTGTTCTAATTTCATTCTTTTACATGTAGCTGTCCAGTTTTTCCAGCACCATTTATTGAAGAGGAAGTCTTTCCTCCATTATATACTCTTGCCTTCTTTATCAAAACTAAGGTGACCATATATGCATGCGTTTATCTCTGGGCTTTCTATCCTGTTACACTGGACTGTATTTCTGTTTTTGTGCCAGTACCATACTGACTTGATTACTGTAGCTTTGTAGTACAGTCTGAAGTCTGGGAGTCTGATTTCACCAGCTCTGTTTTTCTTTCTCAAGATTGCTTTGGCTATTCAGGGTCTTTTGTGTTTCCATACAAATTGTGCAATTTTTTTGTTCTAGTTCTGTAAAAAATGCCATTGGTAGTTTGATAGGGATTGCATTGAATCTGTAGATTGCTTTGGGGAGTATAGTCATTTTCACAATGTTGATTCTTCCTATCCAAGAACATGGTATATCTCTCCATCTGTTTATATCATCTTTAATTTCTTTCATCAGTGTCTTATAGTTTTCTGCATACAGGTCTTTTGTCTCCTTAGGTAGGTTTATTCCTAGGTATTTTATTCTTTTTGTTGCAGTGGTAAATGGGAGTGTTTCCTTAATTTCTCTTTCAGATTTTTCATCATTAGTGTATAGGAATGCAAGAGATTTCTGTGCATTAATTTTGTATCCTGCTACTCTACCAAATTCATTGATTAGCTCTAGTAGTTTTCTGGTAGCATCTTTCGGATTACCTATGTGTAATATCATGTCATCTGCAAACAGTGACAGTTTTACTATCTCTTTTCCAATTTGGATTCCTTTTTTGTGTGTGTGCTACGTGGGCCTGTCACTGTTGTGGCCTCTTCTGTTGCGGAGCACAGGCTCTGGACGCTCAGGCTCAGCGGCCATGGCTCACAGGCCCAGCCGCTCTGCGGCATGTGGGATCTTCCCAGACCAGAGCATGAACCCGTGTCCCCTGCATCAGCAGGCGGACTCTCAATCATTGCGCCACCAGGGAAGCCCTGGATTCCTTTTTTTCTTTTTCTTCTCTGATTGCTGTGGCTAAAACTTCCAAAACTATGTTGAATAAAGTGGTGAGAATGGGCAACCTTGTCTTATTCCTGATCTTAGAGGAAGTAGTTTCAGTTTCTCACAATTGAGAATGATGTTGGCTGTGGGTTTGTCATATATGGCCTTTATTATGTTGAGGTAGGTTCCCTCTATGCCTACTTTCTGGAGAGTTTTTACAATAAATGGGTGTTGAATTTTGTCAAAAGCTTTTTCTGCATCCATTGAGATCATCATATGGTTTTCATCTTTCATTTTGTTAATATGGTGTATCACATTGATTGATTTGCATATATTGAAGAATCCTTGCATTCCTGGGATAAATCCCACTTGATCATGGTGTGTGATCCTTTTAATGTGCTGTTGGATTCTGTTTGCTAGTATTTTGTTGAAGATTTTGCATCTATGTTCATCAGTGATATTGGCCTATAGTTTTCTTTTTTTGTGATATCTTTGTCTGGTTTTGGTATCAGGATGATGGTGGCCTTATAGAATGAGTTTGGGAGTGTTCCTCACTCTGCTATATTTTGGAAGAGTTTGAGAAGGATAGGTTTTAGCTCTTCTCTAAATGTTTGATAAAATTTGCCTGTGAAGCCATCTGGTCCTGGACTTTTGTTTGTTGGAAGATTTTTAATCACAGTTTCAATTACAGTGCTTGTGATTGGTCTGTTTATATTTTCTATTTCTTCTGGGTTAAGTCTCGGAAGGTTGTGCTTTTCTAAGAATTTGTCCATTTCTTCCAGGTTTTCCATTTTATTGGCATATAGTTGCTTGTAGTAATCTCTCATGATCCTTTGTATTTATTCAGTGTCTGTTGTAACTTCTCCTTTTTCATTTCTAATTCTATTGATCTGAGTCTTCTCCCTTTTTTTCTTGATGAGTCTGGCTAATGGTTTTTCAGTTTTGTTTATCTTCTCAAAGAACCAGCTTTTAGTTTTATTGATCTTTGCTATTATTTCCTTCATTTCCTTTGCATTTATTCCTTTTTTTAAAAAAATAATAAATTTATTTACTTATTTTTTTATTATTTTTGGCTGTGTGGGGTCTTTGTTGCTGCATGCGGGCTTTCTCTAGTTGTGGTGAGCAGGGGGTACTCTTCATTGTGGTGCGCGGGCTTCTCATTGCGGTGGCTTCTCTTGTTGTGGAGCACAGGTTCTAGGTGCTCAGGCTTCGGTAGTTGTGGCACTTGGGCTCAGTAGTTGTGGCTCAGAGGCTCTAGAGCGCAGGCTTAGAAGTTGTGGCACACGGGTTTATTTGCTCCGTGGCATGTGGGATCTTCCTGGACCAGGGATTGAACCCATGTCCCCTGCATTGGCAAGCAGATTCTTAACCACTGAAGCACCAGGAAAGTCCCTTTTCATTTATTTCTGATCTGATCTTTATGATTTCCTTCCTTCTGCTAACTTTGGGGGTTTTTTTGTTCTTCTTTTTCTAATTGCTTTAGGTGTAAGGTTAGGTTGTTTATTTGAGATTTTTCTTGTTTCTTGAGGTAGGATTGTATTGCTATAAAGTTCCCTCTTAGAACTGCTTTTGCTGCATCCCATAGGTTTTGGGTTGTTGTGTTCTCATTTTCATTTGTTTCTAGGTATTTTTTTATTTCCTCCTTGATTTCTTCAGTGATCTCTTGGTTATTTAGCAGCGTATTGTTTAGCCTCCATGTGTTTGTATTTTTTACAGTTTTTTTTCCTGTAATTGATATCTAGTCTCATAGCGTTGTGGTCAGAAAAGATACTTGATACGATTTCAATTTTCTTAAATTTACCAAGGCTTGATTTGTGACCCAAAATATAGTCTATCCTGGAGAATGTTCCATGAGCACTTGAGAAGAAAGTGTATTCTGTTGTTTTAGGATGGAATGTCCCATAAATATCAATTAAGTCTATTTTGTTTAATATGTCATTTAAAGCTTGTGTTTCCTTATTTATTTTCATTTTGGATGATCTGTCCATTGGTGAAAGTGGGGTGTTAAAGTCCCCTACTATGATTGTGTTACTGTCGATTTCCCCTTTCATGGCTGGTAGCATTTGCCTTATGTATTGTGGTGCTCCTTTGTTCGGTGCATAAATATTTACAATTGTTATATCTTTTTCTTGGATTGATCCCTTGATCATTATGTAGTGTCCTTCTTTGTCTCTTGTAACAGTCTTTGTTTTAAAGTCTCTTTTTTCTGATATGAGGATTGCTACTCCAGCTTTCTTTTGATTTCCATTTGCATGGAATATCTTTTTCCGTTCCCTCACTTTCAGTCTGTATGTGTCGCTAGGTCTGAAATGGGTCTCTTGTAGACAGCATATGTATGGGTCCTGTTTTCATATCCATTCAGCCAGTCTATGTCTTTTGGTTGGAGCATTTAATCCATTTACATTTAAGGTAATTATCGATATGTATGTTCCTATTCCCATTTTCTTAATTGTTTTGGGTTTGTTCTTGTAGGTCTTTTCCTTCTCTTGCATTTCCTGCCTAGAGAAGTTCCTTTAGCATTTGTTGTAGAGCTGGTTTGGTGGTGCTGAATTCTCTTAACTTTTGCTTATCTGTAAAGGTTTTAATTTCTCCATCGAATCTGAGTGAGATCCTTGCTGGGTAGAGTAACCTTGGTTGTAGGTTTTTCCCTTTCATCACTTTAAATATGTCCTGCTACTCCCTTCCGGCTTGCAGAGTTTCTGCTGAAAAATCAGCTGTTAACCTTATGGGGATTCCCTTGTATGTTATTTGTTGCTTTTCCCTTGGTGCTTTTAATATTTTTTCGTTGGTTTTTGATTGTTCCATTAATATGTGTCTTGGCATGTTTCTCTTTGGGTTTATCCTGTATGGGACTCTCTGTGCTTCCTGGACTTGATTATTTCCTTTCCCATGTTAGGGAAGTTTTCAACTATAATCTCTTCAAATATTTTCTCAGTCCCTTTCTTTTTCTCTTCTTCTTCTGGGACCCCTATAATTCGAATGCTGGTGTGTTTAATGTTGTCCCAGAGTCTCTGAGACTGTCCTCAATTCTCTTCATTCTTTTTTCTTTATACTGCTCTCTGGCAGCTATTTCCACCATTTTATCTTCCAGTTCACTTATCCGTCCTTCTGCCTTAGTTATTCTGCTATTGATTCCTTGTATTTTTAATTTCACTAATTGTGTTGTTCATCACTGTTTGTTTGCTCTTTAGTTCTTCTAGATCCTTGTTAAATGTTTCTTGTATTTTCTCCATTCTGTTTCTGAGATTTTGGATCACGTTTACTATCATTACTCTGAATTCTTTGTCAGGTAGCTTGCCTATTTCATCTTCATTTATTTGGTTTTAGGTTTTTACCTTGCTCCTTCGTCTGTAGCATAACGTTTTGTCTTTTCTTTTTTTCTCTCTCTCTTTTTGATGGGTGGTGCTGTATTTCTGTCTTACTGGTTGTTTGGCCTGAGACGTCCAGCACTGGAGTGTGCAGGCAGTTGGATAGAGCAGGGTCTTGGTGCTTAGATGAGGACCTCTGGGAGGCCTCACTCCAATTAATATTCCCTGGGGTCTGAGATTCTCTGTTAGTCCAGGGTTTTGGACTCAGAGGTCCCACCACAGGAGCTCGGGCCCAATCTCCAGCCTGGGGACTAAGATCTTGCAAGGTTCGTGGCATGTGAAAAAAAAAAAAAAAAAGAAAGGAAAAAAGGAGCAGTAAAATATCAAAGAATAAAAAATAAAAGCTAAAAAATATATTAGGAAGAATAAAGTTATGATTGAAACAACTGCAACAAGGTAAAATAAAACCACAACAGAATAAAAGAAAAAAAAAAGGGGGGGTGGGGAACAAGCCAAAAGGAGAGAACAATAACAAAGTATAAAGAATAAAATAAAATTAGAAAAAGAAATGATTTATTAGGAAAAATAAAAATATAAAAGCATCAACAACAATGAACCAGCAAGGTAAACAGAATCCCAATCTAAAAGAGGAAAAAAAAGGGAAAAAAAAAGTCAGCTATGGGGGCGGGGTTTAGGCGGGGGTGGAACTTAGGCAGGGGCGGGACCTAGATGTCTGGGGGTGTGACGTTCAAACGTGGGGCAAGGCCTCTGCCTAGGACCTGCGCTGAAGGGGAGTGGCCCACGTGGAAAGGAAGTCCTGGAGTGTGGAGTTCCGGAGTTTGGAGGTAGGGCCCTGAGTGAGGGTGTGTGGGCGGGGTTTAGGCCCAGCACGTTGGGGGGTGCCTCGGAGGGGGTCTCCGAGTGTAGAGGTGGGGCCCTGGGTGGGGATGTAGGGGCGGGGCTTGGGCTCTATGCGGCAGGAGGGAGGCTCCGAGGGCAGAGGATTAGGCCCGCCAGCCCAACAGGCTCCCCGGTGCGTAAGTGGACAGGGAAAGTGCTGGGTTCCCTTCGGTTCCTTCGCGCCCCTCCCCCACCGTCTCCCCCAGGGTCTCCCCCGTCTCCGCTGGACCCCTAACCGTGGGTGGATCCCGCTGGGTGTAGAAACTCCTCCCCTCCCCCAGCCGCCCCTCAGGGGTGCCGTCGCGGAGGTCCGGCCTTTACCTTTGCTCCCCCTTCCCTCCCTCCCACTCCCTCAGGACCCGCACGGCTGGAGGGCACCTCGGTGGGCAGAGGATCAGGCCGGGGATCTTAACAGGCTCCCGGGGGCCCATGTGGGCAGGGGAGACCTGGCCACGCTCCCTTTTGATCCTCTGCCCTCTCAGCGGTTCCCCAATTTCCCCTTTCCGGCGTGGGATCCCGTGCCCTCCCTCAGCCGCCCCTCAGGGGCGTGGTAGGTGCCCTAGTTGTGAGGAGACGCGAGTTCCGCGTCCTCCTCGTACCTAGGAGCTTTCTTGTGTGTTTTATGGTGCGTGTGTGCTAGAGTGTCTGCATGGTAGGTACGAGAAATAGAATTGCTGGGTTACGTGAGTCTACAATTTGCTAGTAATGCAGATTTTTTCCACTTTTTCTGACTTGAAACTGCTCCAATATTTTAAGAGTATATTTGATCTTAAAACACTCTCTTCAAGGTCACCAGCTGCCTCCATGTTGCCAAAATCCTTGGTCTTCATCTTGACCTCTGAGCAGCTTTTGACACAGCTCTTCCCTCTCTGTTCAAGACACATCCTTCACCTGGATTCTGGCTGATATTTTTGTCTGTTTGCTGGACTGGCTTCCTCTTCCCATCCTATAAATTCCCATGTTGGAATGCCAGGCATTTGACCCTCATAATAATCCTGTGAGATGGGTATTATTACTCTTATTTTACAAATGAGGAAACTAAGACTCACAGATTAGGTAACTGATTCAAACTTATAATGAATATGTCTGACATCAGAAGCCACATTCCTTCCCGACCCCCTTAGTGATTTCTGTCTTGATAACCGTACAAGATCAACCTTTCTTCAGGAATGGTCTGAACGACCTGCCCCAGAATCACCTGGACTGTTGTTTGCAAGAATCACAGAGTCCAGACCCGTGGAATCAGAGTTTCTGGCAGTGGAGCCCACCCCTTGTCTATGCAGCAAGTGATTCTGACGTCATTCGTGCTTCAGATCCTCTCCCACAGCCCCGCTCCCCACGGCTGGTGGGCATCTCTGAGACTGGTCCGATTTCCAGGATTGATCTCAACAATTCTGCCATGTGCTCTGTACTCCATTATAGGGGAAGAATGAAACAGACGAGGCATGGATTGACACTTTCTGGGTGGCTCTTTTAAACTGAGAACAGTCTGAACAGGAGCTGCACGGTCACCCAGACAGGACATTGGCACGTCAGTAGGGTGATGGGCACTGTACCATCTGGAGACCACTTTTGCTAACCATTGTCACTGCTTAGAGAAGATATTACACAGTTCAGGTTGGGCTTTGAGGATCATTTTAGAGCAAACTTTGGTCCGTAGATGTGGCTATTGAAATCATTCACTGAAACATTCACTGAGTGTTTTCTATCTGCCAGACACTATGTAGTTGCAAAATGCTTTGCGTGTAGTATCATCTAACAACGCTATGAGGTGGGTAGTAATATTATCTTCATTTGGTTGCTACAGAAGCTGAGGCCGTTGCTCAAGGTCACAGAGTTCCTAAGTGTTGGAGCCAAAACTCAAATCCAGGCCATGGTATGGAATATTCAGTAGCTGTCTGACTGAGCTTCACGATGCCAAGTCTTGGGCTCAGTGAGGTGAATTGTCTTCTGATAGTTCTGGCTGAATGGATCAACAGACCCTTCAGCCATTCAGCACTTACACGTTATTGAGACCCATCTAGCGGAATCCCAGGGTGAGACGAGATAGTTGCTTCCAGAAACTCACAGCATAATTAGGGAAGCAACTCACATGCAAGAAACTGTAATAACACACAGAATTGCTGGGCGTTTCACTCTGTGGGTTCGTGTGTGAGAGTACGTGTTAGTGTGAGTGTTCATGGGCGTGTGTGTGTGTGTAACAGGAGCAGGGGTGTGGGAAGAGAAGGCAGTGCTTAAGGGGGTGGGGGTAGAGAAGGGATGTGGCTCCAGAGCCCGGTTCAGGGGGCCTGGGGACTCGCGGTCCTCCCTGACTGGTGAGACGAGAGGATTCTACGTGGAGGTGACACTCAAAGTCGTGACAGCACCTTAGACTATCTGGGGAGCCTTTAAAAATACCAGTGCCTGGGCCCTACCCACAAAAATTCATTTCATTGGGCCGAGCAGGAGACAGGAGAGAGAGACGAGTCATTTTGAGAAGCCCCCTTCATAAGTCTGAATATCTGGACTGAAAACTGCACAAGGGCATGCCTTCCCAGCCTCTTCCAGGCCCCCCTGTTTGGAATCCAAGCCACAGACCTTTCAACAGACTTCTTGATGCAGGACCTTCTTGTTCTCTCTTTCCTGTGACTGAGAGGTTGGATGACCATGTACACGCCTGCTAGGACAGGCCACCACCTGTTGCTGTAAATCTGGTGCAGTTTCATCATCGCTCTGCCCGATGTATTCTCGGTATCTTATATCTACATCTGGATGGATGGTCTGTTGTTTTCTGCCTTGTAGACCTTGTGCAGTCACAAGGGGATGTGTGCTGTGTGCTGTGATGCCGCTGGGGTTTTTGCCCTGTAAATACAGGCTGGGTGAGTTTATTTATAGGAAATGAGGATGGTTACCTTCGATTGTTATTAACTGGAGCAGGTTTTCGCGTGTCTCATCTTACTTTAATTCATTGCTGGGGAAAGATTTTCAAATAAATCACTCTTGTGAAGTGAATTCTAAGCAGTTCAGGGAAATTCCCTCTATGTGGGAGCTTCGTTGAGGTTTGAGCAAATGATCGGAAATCTCCCCAGAGTAATTAGAAACATGGGAAACCTGGGAGAGAAGAGCTTTGTAGATGTACTTGACAATGCCTTAGACAGTGGTTCTCAATTTTGGCTGCAACATTAGAATCTTCCAGGGAACTTAAAAATCAAAACAAACACAACAAAACTCCCCAATCCCAGGCTGCACCTTGGAACAATTGAATAAGAGTCTCCTGGACACGGGACCCGGCATCAGTACTTTTTAAAGCTCCTTAGATGAATCCATTGTGTAGCCAAGGTTAGGAACCATTGGGTGAAGGGATAAGAGAGTCTTAATAAAGAAGAGGGAGCCCCAATAATTTGCAAGAAAGAAAAGGAAGGAGGCAAGATTAGGGAACAGTCATATACAGCAGCTTTGGAATGTAATAGTTAAGTCCTGCCAGTTCCAAGAACTCAGCTTAGCCTTAAGAAACTGATGGCCAATCTCCAAACATCCTTGCAATCTTCAGTTCACAAGCCATTTGCATCACGAGGCCCAGGGTACATGTGAGGGCTGATGATGAGAGGAGCATCCTGTGCCCCTTCTGTGCCCCTTGGCCCAGGGAAGAAGGGAGAAGGGACTTCAAGATCACTCTGATTCTCTACGCAGCCAGGGATCCGAAAAGATCACTGCCAAAGAGGGTTAGGAAAGTGTGAGTGTGGGGAATGTGTGATCGCTCTTCAGGGGTCGGGGTCAAGAGAGCCCTGGCTTCTCTGCCTTTGTGGTTCTGCAAGGGGAGCAGGTGGATAAAGTGACACAGACAAGACACGAGTCCATCATCTGAGATCTTAGCTGAATAGGTGTGGTCTGTCTGGTCAGGATGTAAGCAGTCAGCTGGGGACACTTTATTTTTTTATTTTATTTTTTGGGGGGACACTTTAAAAAAACGTTTCATTTGGAGATAATTTCAAACTTACAAAAGAGTTGCAAGACGAGTACAAAGAACTTCCTCACCATTCGCCCAGATTCATTAATTGTTAACTTGTAACCACATTTGCTTTATCTCTCCCTCTCTGTCTCCCGATGTATATATATATTTCTGAACCACTGAGGTTCAGAAAACCCTTTACTTCTAAACACTTCAGCGTATATTTCCCGTGAATAAGGACAGTCTCTCACATAACCGCAAAACTGGAAATAAACAAAGACCAACCAAGTGAAAAAAGCAAAGTTTATTTATTCTGAGCTTGCTATAGCAAGGGAGTTGGCCACCATCCCTTGAATTTTGAAAGAGATGCAAAGAAAGGCAGAGGAGTTGAGAAAGCTTTATAGCGGAGAAAAGGGAAAGCTTAAGGTATGCACTGATTGGAGGCTGTTGGCGTGGGGATGCTGGAGGCAGGCTAACTAGAAGCGCGGGATCCACATGGTTGGTAAGGGGTGCATGATTGACTTTCTCTGGTTGGTCCTAAGTTGGAAACAGGAACAAAATTTAGGGAAGTTGTCAGTTATTAATCAAGTCCTGGCCATTTGGGGCCAGTTGTCACAGAACTATTGTTTAGCTTCTCGCATTGTCACTAGAGAGAGCAATCTGACTTCCTGCAAATCTGACTTATAGAAGGCCAGGTACCTGGGCTGTTTATTGTAGGTAAGGGGTTTCCTGGGCAGGTGGCTACAGGTCGTGGGTCAAAGTTTTTTTAAGATATGGTCTGGCCATTGTCTATTTGCATTTTGCAGTATAACCGTCAAGTTCAGATTTAACTTTAGGGTAAAACACTGTTAGCTAACTCTATATTCAAATTTTGCCAGTTGTCCCAATTATATCCTTTATGGCAATATCCACCCCCAATCCAAAATGCAGTGGAGGGTCATTCATTGCATTTAGTCATCATGCCTCTTTAATCTCCTCTAATCTGGAACAGTTCCTCAGCTTTTTTTTTTTTGTCTTTCATGACACCGACTTTTCTGAAGCATACAGGCTAGTTGTTTGTGGTGGGAAAACTCTTGAAGACACACATATCTCAGCTGATGGTGAACGTGTGTCAACAGCCAGTGCCCCTCCAGGCCTTGCTCCTTGACTCCTGTCCTAGAGACTCCGGGAATTGTTGGGTTTAGGCAGCTCAGGTAAGGAGATAATTAGCCCTTCAGCGAGGACGCAGAAAGTCACGTCTCCATGCAGCATGGAGGAGAAGCTTGTAAACAGAGAGTGGTACCCACGGTCATGTCCTTTAGCAGCTAATCCTTTGTAAGGCCGAGAGAGTTTGTGAGACATGTTTTGGTTCCATTTGTGGAAATATGTTCTTTCATTAGCTCAGCTTCCCTCTGCCTTTTACGTACGTGGACACTGGTTTTTGTTTTGCTTTCTCCACACTTTACCTCTCCTCCCTGTCTCCTCCTCACTCCGGTTTCCCATCTTTGCAAAGATGCCAGAACCATTTTCCAGGAGAGGGTCAGGGTGCTGTTCTGCAGGCTGTGGTACGGCGGCAGCCATTTGTCCGGGATTGTTGAAATTGGCCTGTGTTCTTTAAGAACATCAGGGACACAGAGAAGGTTTTGTTTGGGGCCTGAATAGCTTTGGGGGCAGGGCTGTCACTCTGAAAACATCCACCCCTCAGTCACTCCAAGCTGCTGTCAAAGAGCGATTTCTGGATCTGTCAACAGCCTGGATCGTAGTTAAAATTCCCTCTATCTTCATCCCTCTTAATACACTGAGCAGTAACACGTTTTTATTTATGGGGGGATTGGACTAAGATAAGTTTGCTCTGTGCAGTGGTTAAGATTATGGTCTTTGGTGTCCAATTGTCTGGCTTCAATCTTTGCTATCTAATCATGTGTCCTTGGGCAAACTGCTTAACCTCGGCTTCCACAGCAGTGAAATGGGCAAATATTCGCTGTTTTATCGGGTCAGAGTGAGGATTAAATGTCATGATAAATGATGGCATTTAGCACAGTGGTTGGCAAATAATGGGCCCTCACTGGATGTTAATCATTAGTACTACTTTGCTTATCACTTAAGTGGAAAGTTAAAACTCACTTGCTAAAACTCATTGTCCGTGGTCATTGTAGAAAGAGTAGAGGTTTTGGTGTCACCCAGGTGTGGGTTTAAATCCTGGCTGTGCCCATCACAGCTGGGTGATGTTGGGCAAGGGGACCTCTTCTGAGCCTCCGTGGCCCCCGTGTGTAGAATGGGAATGATAAATCTCGTCTTGGCAGATTTGTCACGTCCAGCGAGAGACCCTAGCACGGCGCCTAGTGCAGAGTGGATGCTTGATAAAGGCAACTGCTGATTATTTTCTTCTTTTCTCCCCCTCCTAACCCCTGCTGACCTCACATCAGCTGAGTCTCATTTCTCGAAAAGGAGGGAAAGCACTTATTTTGACTTGGGTCAGGGCAGTGATGGGACTAGCATTCCTGGGGATCATTATTTCTAGAGTTATTTACCATTTAATAAGCATCCACAAGGGTCTAAAAAACTCTCACTATGATGGACTTTTTGCAGTTTTTCTTTAGCCCCAGCCAAGGGAAAAAATGTGAAATGGAAAAAATTCGTTTTTCTGTGCCTTGTCCGTGGCCTCCCTTTCCTTTTGGTCCCTCCACAGTGGGGGTCCAGAGCCTTATGCTTTCCCCTGCTCCAGCAGGGTCTCCCACCACATTCCTTTCCTCCCTTGAGAAGCCTCCATATTCTAGAACTTTCCCTTCTCATCATCCTATTTAAATTGCTCATCTTCTGTGGCTTCCTTTAGGACCTGTGAGAAGAAGATGAATAAGCTAAGCTGGGAAGTGCGTTCGAGCTTAGGGGCAGTGGGTAGTAGATGATTGTGTCACTCTTTTCAGGGAATTAATGTGTATTTTAAACAAAGACCTTCAATCTTGGAATCCTAGATTTTTTAGGGTGAAGAGAATTTCCCAGGTTTGTACTCTTCATTTTTCTCTTAAGTTCAAGACCCCATATTTAGCAGCAGAACCTGGGTTACAAGACAGGTCTTCTGATTTCTAGTTTGGATTTTTTTTCATGTGAAAATAGAGTTACGTTGGAAATCTTGGGATCCAAGGTAGACAAGCTGGGAAATTAGCTTTGGTCAGACAGACTGATCAGTGCCCCCTTCTCCATGCTGAGCCAGGGCCAAGGGCAGTGACGTGCCTTGAATGTAAACTGCCCACAAAAATGTGCCACAGAGTCAGCCAGTAGAACCTTGGGAGGGTGAGTTTCAGATTTCCATTTTTTCTTTAATTTAATTTTTGAGTTGGTTTTATTTTCCAGATTTTAAAAATAAGCTTTGTTAATTTGCACAGGGAAGAATAAATAGATTCTAAGTTACAGGAGAGGTCATTTTCATTCCAAAAATCCACATGTATTCAGTTAAACCCTCATTTAAGAATGAACTCTTCTTTCCTCAGTGCCCAGGACCCTACAACTCCCCTGAGCCTCTAAGTTTGCCTGGTACAAAGAAGGAGCCATGCATTGCTTTTTTTCTCCTTCAGTGCTTTTTTGAAAGAATTGACAGATACACTGCTCATTATGTCTGAGATTCACTGACATTGTAGCCTGGAGCAGTTGTTTGTTTCTTCCTTAATGTGGCTAGAACTTCATGATATATGTATATTGTGCTTTATCCATTCTGTTGATGAACATTTGGGTTATTTGTAGTTTTAGGCAACTATGAATAAAGCTGCTATAAACATTTAAAAAATGATAATATAGTTGCTGTAAAATATTATGTAAGTATTTATATACTAGATATAATATAATGATTTACAGTTTTAAAAGTTATACCCCATTTATAGTTATTATAAAATATTGGTCCTCTTCCCAGTGTTGTACAATGTATCCTTGTAGCTTATTTTATACCTAGTAGTTTGTACCTTTCATTCCCCTACCCCTATCTTGCCCCTTCCCCCTCCCCTTTCCCCACTTGTAACTACTGGTCTGTTCTCTGTATCTGTGGGTCTGCTTCTTTTTTGTCATATTCACTAGTTGTCTTTTTAGATTCCACAGATAAGTGATATCATACAGTATTTGTCTTTCTCTGTTTGATTTATTTCACTTAGCATAACGCCCTCCAAGTCTATCCATGTTGCTGCAAATGGCAAAATTTCGTTCTTTTTAATGACTGAGTAGTATTCCAGTGTGTGTGTGTGTGTGCGCACGCGCATATCATATGTTCTTTAGCCATGCATTGCTTTAAACCCTGTCATCTCACTGCTATGAGCCTGAAGCTTTAACTACTAGTTACCCCAAGGGATTGCTTCTTCCAGTTTCCTATAAATTGCAAAGCTGAAACATGAAGGATAATAATAAAAATTCTCCCCTACTTAGTGCTGCCAGAAGGATGAATCATGATGAGGTGTGAGGAGGGTCCAGAGGACATGGATATTGGGAAGGGTGTGTTTTGATGGAGGGCTGGGCAGATGGAAGAAAGAGGAGGAAAACACTTCTGGAGCTTAAGTTACTTCCTAAAGAAGCTACTTCTCGGTGGGGAACCTTAGTGTGGGGAAGACTGAGGAACAGAAGGGCAGTATGAAGACAGAGGGTAAAGCAAGGAGAGGTCTTATGAAGCACAGAGTTGGGAGAAGTTTGCTGAAGTAAATGTCACCTGCTTTCCAAGTTTGCTAGCATTGACCCCATATTTGAAAACTCCAGGCTTGTCACTCTGAGTTCTATCAAATACTCATTTATATAGTGTTTGCCTCTTTGGACTGGCTGTGGGAAAAAGTGAAGAGTCCACCAACTTAACTTACAGAGATTTTTTTTTTCTCTCTTTTTCTTGTTCCCAATAAACCTTCAAGCAGGAAAGAACGCACAGACCTTGACCCGATTCATGTCTAACTAGAGCAGGTCTGTGGGAGTCCAGTGCATGTAAATCAGCTTTCCTATCTGAACTCCTCAAAGGAAATCTTCCCCCCGAAGCAGTCGCCTCACTAGAGTTCACACATACTGACCAGCCCTTTGAAATTCCGTCTGCAGACATTGGCAGTCACAGCCAGCTTGTCTTACTGAGAGAATCCTGTTGTCTGTGATATAATCCAGAAGAATCCCCAAGGTGGCTGATGAGATTTGCCTTTTGGAGAAAAAAATATAGCAAGGACCAGAACACATTTCACATTGCAGTTTAAAGAGGTCTTTAATCTCGCAATCCTAGATATTTCAGGATTCTAAAATTAGGGAGATGATTAAGTCTTCAATTTAGAGAGAACTGTGGGTTCATGAGGATTCAAGCACCACCATTCCTCTAGTGAGTTTTTTAATTGATGTGGGCTTTTCTTCACCTTGAGATCCAACCAGTTTTTAGGCTACAAATAGCTAACACTGGATTGTCAGGGGCTCAAGTCAAGGCCAGTTTGGCAACACAAGGGGAGGGAAAATCTAAGTGGATGTGTGTGTGTTGTTTCTCTAGGTTGTGTATCCAAATCATGGTTTTAGTCCATGATATCAGAAGCACCTGGGATGCTTGCTTACAATGTTTGCTTAAAATATCCCTAAGCTCTACCCAGTCTGACTGGATCAGAACTTTAGGGGAAGGGTTGTAGCCCAGAACTTTACATTTCACACAGTTTCTCCATGTGACTCTAATGCACACCAAGGGTTGTTTTTTTTTTTTTTTTTTTTTTTCTTTGCGATAATGCGGGCCTCTCACTGTTGTGGCCTCTCCCGCCGCGGAGCACAGGCTCCAGACGCGCAGGGTCAGCGGCCACGGCTCACGGGCCCAGCCGCGCCGCGGCATGTGGGACCTTCCGGACCGGGGCACGAACCCGCGTCCCCTGCATCGGCAGGCGGACCCTCAACCACTGCGCCACCAGGGAAGCCCCCAAGGGTTGCTTTTAATGAGACTCAGCTCCTAAAATTTCCAATATTTTGTTTATCTCCAACCGAAATTTCAAATTGTTGGGAGAGAAAGACTGTGGTTGGCTCATGTTCCAATGATCTGTTGCTGAATAACAAAGTACCTCAAAACTTAGTGACTTCAAACAATGATTTTTTTTTTTCTTGCGGTACGCGGGCCTCTCACTGCCGCGGCCTCTCCCGTTGCGGAGCACAGGCTCCGGACGCGCAGGCTCAGCGGCCATGGCTCACGGGCCCAGCCGCTCGGCAGCACGTGGGATCTTCCCGGACCGGGGCACGAATCCGTGTCCCCCGCATCAGCAGGCGGACTCTCAACCACTGCGCCACCAGGGAAGCCCCCAAACAATGATTTTATTTCATCTTATGATTTACGAGTCAGGAATTTGGGCAGGGCTCAGTGACGTAGCTCATGCAGCATCAGCTGGTGCTGCTGAAAGATCCACTTCCAAGATGGCATATTCACATGATTAGTAGGTGGGTCCTGGTTGTCAGCGGGGATCTCAGCCAGACCATCAATGGGGAGACCTCAGTTTCTCGCCATGTGAGCCTCTTCATCGGGCTGCTTGACTTCCTCACAGCACAGCAGCTGAGTTCCAAGGACAGATGTTACAAAGGACTAAGGACTAGGTCTTCTGACCTAGCCTTTGATGTCAGACAACATCACTTCTGCCATTACCTTTGGTCAAAAACTTCACTCAGATCAACCCAGATTCAAGCATAGGCGAAATACACTTCCCTTCTGGGCGTGAGGAGTAGCATGTGCACAGAGCGAGGAAAGGAGTCAATGGTGGCCATCTTTGGAGACTTTCTACTGTACCCTACTTGGGTCAGTTGTCAACCCCTGGATCAATCAATCATGAACACAGGCATCAGAACATAGTATAGATTCAGCTGCTGGGAGCTCAACATGACATATCGAGGAGGACACCCACTGAAGGGGGAATTCTTATAAATCTTGCGGGCACTCCAAGGGATATCTGGTGATTGTAGAATCTTACAGAGCTATACAGTCTGAGATTTGCCCAGATTAGGAATTGGCCTTGGGCATTGGTTATCCCGAAAAGCTGGAGTTCTTCCGACCTGTCCATGAGGCACCCTGTTCCATTTTCAGACAGTTACAGCTCTTCAAACCTGATTCCAGTTCCCTGTAACACCCATCCATTACCCACTAGAGTAGCACTCAGCAACTATGGATTATTTTTCTAGACTGTAATTTTCTCCACCAGGCTTAAACTCTTTAAGGCCTGGGCCTGTGTATTTTGTGTATCTAGCCTTAGTCCCTGGCACATAGTATGTGCTGAGTAAATGCATGTTGAATGTTCTTGAATGAATAAACACATCTGCTTGTCCCCATCTACATGGATAGCGAAGTTGATTTTGAGGTGGATATTGAGTCCCTACCAAATAGTTCATTATTGCTCTCATGTTTTCTCCAAGCCAAAATCACCTGAAGTAATTTATAGTTAAAATGCAGGTGATAAACCAAGTGAACACTGTCCTAAATATTGGCATCTGAAGGTAATTTCCTTAAAACCACAGGAGAAATGTTACAGTTTTGGAGCCAGGATTAAAATAACCACAAACAGAAGCATTTATACATTTTGTTGTTGTTTGGTTTAAAGACAAGGTCAGGAAAGTATCCCCCCCTCCCCAAGACTAAATCCTGCTTGCCACCTGTTTTTGTCAGTAAAGTTTTGTTGGAATACAACCAGGTCCATTTGTTTCCTTATTGTCTCTGAGTACGTTTGTGCTACAAGAGCAGAATTGGGTAGTTGTAGAGAATGTTATCCCCTCAAACCTTAAAATATTTACCGTCTGGTTCTTCACAGAAAACGTTTGCCAACCCCTGGTAAAGGGCTTATCTCAGTCTAACAAAATACCATAAACTGGGTGACTAATAAACAATTGAAATTTACTTCTCACAGCTCTGGAGGCTGGAAGTCCAAGATTAGGGTGCCAGCATGGTCAGGTGACGGCCTTCTTCTACATTGCAAACTTCTCGTCGCATCAGTTTTCATGTGATGGAAATTGGGCTGGGAAGCAATCTGGGGTCTCTTCTATAAAACCATTAATCCCATTCATGAGGGCTCCACCCTCAGTATTTAATCACCTCCCAAAGGCCCCACCTTCTAATACGATCACATAGGGCATTAAGATTTCAACATATGAATTTGGGCGGGATTGGGGTGGGGGTGGGGGGGGTCACAAACATTCAGACCAGAGCCGGTCTAATCCCTTTGTTCTTGGTTATTTTACTTGGCAAAGTTGAAGGCATCGTATCTCCACATTTCTACATTTTTAGACTTTTCTCCCAACCAAAGAGAACTCTTCCCTGGCTTGTCCATGGTGGGGACTCCAATGATGCTGAACTTCTTAGGTTAAAAACAAAGTGAAGTTATTTTACTTGACCAATGAATAAAAATAGACGATGAGCCAGCATAAGGAGCAGAGAATTTTTAACTTAACAGCATGGGTTTGGGAGCCATCAAATTGAACCCTGTAGTAGACATTTATTGCTCTTCAGCTGTAAAGGATCCATCTCTTCTTTTGGCAACAGCAATTTACCTACTTCTGGGTAATTACCTCTCCCCCACTAAGTGCTGTCTTGGTTGAATCAAGGCAACTTGCCCTGCCCTACCTAAGGTGAGATACATGATTCAGGCTTGGGCTCTTTGACCCAAGGATGGATAGAATGTTGAAACCGACTCATTCCAGTGATTGTGGCCTTTAAGGCCATCCATCCCTTCCTGTTGCCTAGAGCCCTCGGCATGCTCTGGTCTCCTTTTCTTTACAAGCCATATTTTCCAACCTTCCCTTTAATTCCCTGAGCCACCTGTATTCTTTGGATACAAAAAACTTTAAATTAGTCAAATTCTGTTACTTACAACCAAAACTCCTAAATGTTTAGATAAATAATAATAACTATATGAAGAAATGCAAATCAATATAAGTATTTATAGCCTATAAAATTAACATATTTAAACAATAATGATATTCAGTTGTATCAAGGATGTAGCGAGACAGGCATTCACAGGAACATTCACTGAGTTTGTTAATTGGTGTTTCCTTTCTGGAGATTATTTTTTGTAATATATGTCAAGAGGATTAAAAAAGTTCGTACCTTTTGACTTGGCAATTTTGCCTCTAGGCATTTGTCCTAACAAAAGAACAGGAGCTGGAGATATAGATTTATGTGGAAAGTGTTCAGTATGATTTATAGTAACAAGAAACTAGAATTTACTTAAATGTCCAATATATTAGAGGACAGTCGAGTAAATTGAAGGAGGTATTATCATGTCGCAGTTGAAAGTATGGACTCTGGAACTGGTCAGCCTGGCTTCAAGTCCTATTCTGCATCTGACGAGCTATGCAACCTTGGACCAGTTGCTTAGACTTCATCTGTAAAACATAAACAAAATATTATATAATTGCGGTGGCATTTATGTCCTTATGTAGTTCTTCCTCATATTTGAAAGGCTGACCTTTGTAACCAGTCGAATATTATGAAAATGATGGAATGTGACTTGTGAGTCTAGGTCATAAGAGACATTGTGGCTTCCATCCTGCTCTGTTTTGGGTTACTTGCTCTGGCGGAATCTGGTTGCCGTATTGGGAGGGTACTGAAGCAGACCTAGGGAAAGATTCATGTGACAAGAAACCAAAGCCTCCTGCCAACAGCCATGTGAGTGAGCCATCTTGGAAGTGGATCCTTCAGCCTCCGTCAAACCTTCAGATAAAACACGCTGGATAACTGGTCAACATCTTGACTATAATTTCATGAGAGGCCTGTAACCAGAACCACTCAACTAAGCCACTCTCAAATCCCTGATCCACAGAAACTGTGTGAAGCGATAAATGTTTATTTTTGTCTTAAACCATTAAGTGTTGGAGTAATTTGTTATGCAGTGATAGATAGCAGGTCATATAACTTCTCTGAGCCTCAGTTTATTCATTTGTTAAATGAGGACAATACTGTCTGCCCTAGTTTTTTGTGCAGAACAAATAAGGTAAGTGAAAAATTACAGGTCTGCCATGCTTACCTAAAATCTTAGGAGCAAGATGTGTTTTGGTATTAAGAATTTTTCAGTTTTCATTAAAGTAGTAAGATGTACAATATACTGTATATTCTGATCACTCCATTGGGGTCTGACTCAGCACCTCAAAATCAAACGGTAATATTTCTACATCAAAATGTATGAGTATGCACCCGAAGTAGGATAAATAGAGGCTAAAAATAGTCTCATGTCAGTTTTCGCTCTCAGGATTTGCTGCCAGGTGAATTTGCCACAAATATACAAAACAATCAAGCAAAAAACCCAATTTTCAGGGACTTCCCTGGTGGTGCAGTGGTTAAGAATCCGCCTGTCAATGCAGGGGACACAGGTTTGAGCCCTGGTCCGGGAAGCTCCCACATGCCGCGGAGCAATTAAGCCTGTGCACCACAACTACCGAGCCTGCGCTCTGGAGCCCGCGAGCCACAACTACTGAAGCCCACATGCCTAGAGCCTGTGCTCTGCAACAAGAGAAGCCACCGCAATGAGAAGCCAGCGCACCGCAACAAAGAGTAGCCACAACTAGAGAAAGCCCGCGTGCAGCAACAAAGACCCAATGCAGCCAAAAATAAATAAATTTGTAAAAAAAAGAAAAAAAACCAGTTTTCAGTGGTTTTTGGATTTTAGAATTATGATAAGAGGTTGTGGTTTTGTAAGTTTTTGTTTTTTAATCATTCCTGGTTGATTTCTTCCCAAATGGTAGCTCCCTATCTTATCTAGTTGGTCTCTGGTTATCTTCCGTTTATTTGGATTGATAAGGAAGAGACCAACATGGCCTCCATCACTGCTTGGAAACCCAAGGAGCAGTAGGTTGAAGCACTGGAAAAACCAGAGTTCCAACTAGTGCATCTTTCCCCTTATGAATTTAGTTCTAATTCCTGGGTCAGCACCTGATAGTCATGACCCCAGAGGAGACCAGTGAATCATCCAGTCATGGGGTTTGGAGTTGATTCAGCAAGATCGAAGTGGTGTCAGGAGTGTTTTTGGCTGAAGTTCTTGAAGGTACTGATTACATATCCAATTATGCAACTGGCTGTGAGGCTCGTGTTGTGGTACAACCTGATTCTCACCCAAACTAAGCATGTGAGACAGGGCCCTCTCCCGGTAGGCCATGATCTCCTGGTAGATCTCAGGCCCTTGGAGCCCAGGGAAATTATTCCTGCCAAGATGGTTCACTTTCCTTTCTTGAGCGAATGGGAGGTAGACTCAGAGCCACCCTCGTCCATATTTACCCTCTCAGTGTCATCCTCTTCCTCTGAACCAAGGTCAGAGATGATTTGGGGGGAAACCAGAAGTGATTTCTGTGTCATATTCTCTTTATGTGTTGTCTACCTTCATGGTATGAGAGGGGACTTCTCCAGGTTGAATCAGTTCCTAAAGTCCAATATTCAGTAATTAGAGACTCATTCAAATGGGATTAGACTTTGTCCCCTGTTCTTGTAGGCAGAATAGTATACTAGAACTAGAAATCATGAGCTTGGATTCAAACTCCATTTTTGCTGCTGGCTTGACCAATTCACTTTATCTTTCTGAGCTTCATTTTTATCAGTCAAGTGGGATGGGGGCGGGGAGTAAGATAGAAAAACACAGAAGGAGCTCCATTAGCTTTAATATTCTATGGTTAACTTTGAGAAGGCTATGTGAATTCCTTCCCTTTCATTCTCTGTTCATCCCATAAATATTTATTGTATACTTACTGTGTGCACTGTTCTAGTTGAAGATACACTGACTGTCTCTGCTCTTAGTTTATATCCTAGTGTGATAAGGCAGAAATCTTAAAAGAGGAAATGGGAGGTAGTGATAATTACTAAACAGGAAAATAAAGCAAGATAAGGGGCTAGAGAGTGAACGTGTGGTGGTGGTAGTGGTAATGGAGTAATCTTGACTACATTTGATGGTAATCAGGGAAAGATCCTTGGAGGGAGGTGACATTTGAGAAGGAACCTGATAATCACTCAGTAATATTTTTTGAATGTATGAGTGAGCCAGCAGTAGTTATTCATGGGATGATCTGGAGGAAAACTTCCTAGACAGATGAAACAGCAAATATAAGGAACCTGAGTTGGGAATGACCTTGGCATATCTGAAGATTGGAAAGGTGGTGGAGTGGAGGAATAGTGAGTAGAGTGAGTGGTCAGAGAGAAGGTCAGAGGTAACCAAGGCCTTATAGGTCAGGTTGAAGAGTTGGGTTTTATTCTGCTTGCAGAAAGAAACCATTGGCAGAGAAACATAATCTGGTTTACACTTTAAAAATATCATTCTGCAGTGTGACGCCACTTCCAACCCACCAGAATGGCTAAAATGAAAAAGACAGACAGTATCAAGTGTTGTTGAGATGTGGAGCAACTGGAACTCTCATACACTGCTGGTGGGAGTAGAGGTTGGTACAACAAGTTTGGGAAACTGATTGGCTGTATCAGTTTTTTATAAAGCTGAACTTATGCACACCCCGTGACCCAGCGATTTCACTAGTAGATATACACTCAACAGATAAGCACACAAATGTTCACCAAAAGATATGCACATGAATGTTCATAACAGCCCCAAATGGGAAGCTACACAAATGCTCATCAAGAGTAAAACAGATACGTGAATTGTGATATTGTCATGTAGTTACATACTATAGGCAACAAGTATGAACAAGTTATAATTACACATAACAATGTGAATGAATTTCACAAACTTAATGTTGAGCAGAAGTCATGTAGACGAGTTCAACCTATCTAGTTCCATTTACATGAAATTCATAAATAGGTACAACTAATATGAGGTTTGGAAGTCAGGATAGTGGTTCCCCCTGGAAAGTCTAATGACTGGAACAAGGTGTGAAGGGGCCTTCTAGGGTGCTATAATATCCTGTTTCTTGATCCAGATGCTGGTTACGCATGTGTGTTCCATGGCTTTCTCTAATTATCCCTTTACTCTTGTTTCCCCAGGCCAAATGGGCCTTGAGTCCAGAGAGGTAGAGTGAAGAGTATAGGAGAATATTTATCCCTGGTCACTATAGAGCACTTTCAGCTTTTCCATTTACTATCACAATTTTCTCAAGCATGCTGGGCAGATGAGATGCATCTGTTTTACAGGCCAGGACTTGGTTGTTTACTGACAACCAAGTTGTTTACTTGGTTGTTTACTGGTTGCTTGGTTGACTTGGTTGTTTACTGACAACCAAGTTGTTTACTTGGTTGTTTACTGGTTGTTTACTGACCTGCCCAAGGTCCTGTGCCTAGTGCAGGGAGGACTGAACCTCAAATCCAGGTCCTTGGATGCTTCTCATGGGACCCACCGTTGTTTCCATTTCTCCATGTTGCCTCTCTGGATTGGACCAGCTGGTCTGTCAGGTCTACTTCTGGGTCCATGACTTGGAAATGTTACATTTGCATTTGAGAATTTGAATCTTGAAACTAATCTAAGAAAATACAGTGCTTTGACCATTGTCTTTATTTCTAGAACCTTGTATCTAGTTATGATTTTTTTAAGCAATGTTTTTAAGGGAATAAAGTATTATAAGAAAAAAAAAAGAGGCTGGAGGCCTTTAAACTCTAGGGGAAGAAACGGTGGTTTTCACTGTCAGATTTTCTCAGCCCCACTGCATGGACATATGGAATCATGTGTGACGTTTTTGCTCTAACCACAAAGTTTCATGAATTTTCACTCACTGAATAACAAAATAAATCATCATTCTAGATAAAAAGAAGGAGGCAATTTTGAGGGCAAAAATATTTCCTTGAAAACTTCTTGAGAATCTAAGGCTTTGACCACATTCACTGGGACTGAGCCCTTGTAGGAAGCATGTCCTGTGCCTTTGGCATGAAAGAGCAGGTCACTGTGTCCCTATAGGATGGGGAGCCAGTGGCCAAGAATCTGAGATCTATTTAGTCTCTGTTTCTATGTATCTGCAGCTACAGCTAATAGTTAAGCATTGTTTGTTAATAGGAAATAAGAGAGTTCTCTTTCTGGCCAGTTGAAGAGAGCAGGGAGTGTGGAGGCAGCACGGAATTAGCATTCACTGAGTACCTTTTGGGTGGGACCTCCGCTACCATGTTACATGTTACCTAATCAAGCGGAGGCTGTTTATTCTTTTTCTTTTCTTTAATTAATTTATTTTATTTTATTTATTTTTGGCTGTGTTGGGTCTTTGTTGCTGCATGTGGGCTTTCTCTAGTTGCGATGAGCTGGGGCCACTCTTCGTTGTGGCGCGCGTGCTTCTCATTGCGGTGGCTTCTCTTGTTGCGGAGCACGGGCTCTAGGCGCGTGGGCTTCAGTAGTTGTGGCTCACGGCTCTAGAGCGCAGGCTCAGTAGTTGTGGCGCACGGGCTTAGTTGCTCCACGGCATGTGGGATCTTCCTGGACCAGGGCTCGAACCCGTGTGCCCTGCATTGGCAGGCGGATTCCTAACCACTGCGCCACCAGGGAAGCCCCGAGGCTGTTTATTCTTACACATAAAAAGGACTTCATGGGTATGGAAGTGGAGTTTGAATTCCTCGAAGGGACTTAAGAAAGGGAGGGATCTGGCCAGATTTATTTTTTAGAAAGATAAATGGATCTATTGCTCCCGCCCTTCTGCTAGGAGTGTCCCTCCAGTCCTGACTTTGAGTGGCTGGGCAAGAGTGAGAAGAGGAGAGAATGGAGCCGGGGAGAGTAGTTAAAGGGCCTCTTTGCATAGTCTGGTGAGAAGTCCCCGTCCAGTACACCCATGAAGCATCGCCATCTCCTTCCTCCCATCCTTTCTGCTATCGTTGTCATTTAGAAGGTCATTGTAAATTTTAAACGTCACTGACATTCTTACTGTCATTGCACATTTTACTTTTATGTCTGTTAGCACTTCCACCATTCGTGGTTGCTGTTTTTGCTTTAGCCATTGATGTGGTCGTTTGAAGTGCTTCCTTCTCATCAAGCCCTGAGAAGGGGGAGAATATTATAATTCCTAAAATATACTCTGGGCAGTCATGTCCTAGTGGGGTTGAGTGACGTGCCCAGGATCTTCTTTCATGTTGGAAGATTTGGAGGGTGACTGCTCAGGATTCTGTGGTCTCATCATCACGTCCAGTTTGAAGATGAGGATAAGTGCCCACTATCCTCCGTGATGGACACAGAGATGTAAAGACCCGTCATTTGGGGACATTGTCTGTCATGGACCCCTGGAATGAGAGACAGAAGGGAGAAGAAGGGAGACGAGAAATTAACATGGTCCCAACCTCCCTTGTGAGGGAGTTGAGGGGTGAAGGAGCCGGCACGAGGTAGCAAAAACTTGGACATTTTTATCCCATCTAAATTCTGATTTTACAGGTGGGGAGATGAAGGTCCAGAGAAAGGGGTAAATTATAACAATAATTGTTGTGAATTGTTGATTGCCAGCTACGTTATGGATGTTACCTCTTTTAATTCTTGCAGCAATCCTGTGAGGGAGTGTATTAGTTTCCTCTGGCTGCTGAAACAACTTGATGGCCTAAAACAACAGAAGTGTATTCTCTCAAGTTCTGGAGGCCAGAAGTGCAAAATCAGGTTGTTGCCAGGGCTGCCCTCCCTCCGGAGGCTCTGGCGAGGACGCTTCCTTGTCTCCTCCAGTTTCTGATGGCTTCAGGCATCCTTGGCTTGTGGGCTGCGTAGCTGCAGTCTCTTGCCTTCGTCTTCACGCAGCCTTCTCCTCTGTGTCTCAGATCTCCCTCAGCCTTTCTCGTATAAGGACACTTGGCCACTGGATTTACGATTCACCCAGTTAATCCAGGATTATCTCATCCTGAGATGCTTTATGTAACTACATTTGCAAAGACCCTTTTTCCAGATAAGGTTTTATCTTTTGGGGCCATGATTCAACCCACTACAGAGTGATAGCATCATCATCTCCATTTTGCCAAAGGGGATACTGATGCTCAGAGAGGTTGAGACCTCCCCAAGGCCACATAGTTACAGATAGCTCTTTGCAGTGCATTATATTTAAGGACAGAAACGGTAATAATGGCTAACCTACAGACAGCACTTATGTATATTAATTCAGTTAATTCTCTCAAAAACTCTACGAGGAGGCAGGTGTATTATCATAATACCCAATTTAGAGATGAGGAAACTGAGAAACAGAGAGTTTGGTTAATTTTCTCAGGGCCACACAGCCAGGCACGTTGACCCCATCTGTGCTCTTGTCCACTCAGAAACTGCCTTATAGGCTCCTCTGCAGATGCAAAAGGTCACCACACAAGCCATTGTCAGGGGTGTTTTCAGTGGTGACTGGGTCGTTTCAAAAGGGGTTCTGAAAGGTAGGCCCCTAAGATCTAGTGGGGGAGACATACTATAGGCAAGATTACAGATCCATGGAGCTTGTGCAAACCCCTGGGCACGGGACACTGCTCTGGACATGGGATGCCTCTGACCTGTCTTGGGGCTTTCACCTCCTGGCTGGCAGCCCCATGGCATACTTCCCTTTGCTTTTGTCCTGCACTTCTCTGCTGATGGCACAGGCATCCTGTGGGTCAGCCAGGCTGGCAACTGTGCGCTCTCTCTTCCTTGCTTCCCACCTCTTCCCCTTTCTGCATCCAGTTAGTGTCCAGTTCCCCGTGGATTCTGCCATCTTGTTTCACATGTCCTCCCCTCCCTTTATTCCTCACTGTCATGTTAGTGGCCAGAACTCATCATCCTTCCCAGGGACTGGCAATAGCAGCCCATCTAAACTCTCTGGGAACTTCCCTGATGGTGCAGTGGTTGAGAATCTGCCTGCCAGTTCAGGGGACACGGGTTTGAGCCCTGGTCCGGGAAGATGCCACATGCCACGGAGCAACTAAGCCCATGCGCCACAACTACCGAGCCTGCGCTCTAGAGCCCACAAGCCACAGCTACTAAGCCCGCGTGCCACAGCTACTGAAGCCCACATGCCTAGAGCCCGTGCTCTGCAACAAGAGAAGCCACCACAGTGAGAAGCCCGCGCACCGCAAGGAAGAGTAGTCCCCGCTCGCCGCAACTAGAGAAAGCCCACGTGCAGCAACAAAGACCCAACACAGCCAAAAATAAATATATAAAATAAATCAATAAACTCTCTGGATTTCTCCATGCTTCCCCTGGCTGCCTGCAGAGTGACCTTCCTGTAGCCCTCACCTGGACAGGGAACATGCCTTCCCCAGGGCCAGTTCACTCCTTCCTCATACTGGGCCCCCCCCCACCATGCTATTCTAAAAATTTACCTTCTCTCTCCTTTGCGCTGCATCCTAATGCCCAACTGCCATTCGTCCATTCATTCATTCATTCAGCAAACCTGTTTTGATTGCTCTGTGTCGGAACCAGGGAAACAGATGTGACCAAGGCAGCCCTGTTCTCCGTCCTCATGGAACCTCCATTTGGGTGAGGGCATCAACTAAGTAAGCTCAGGAAAGCAAATAAAACAATAAATAATTATGATAAAACGTATGAAGGGAAGATACAAGGGGTGAGCAAGATTAATGCAGCGGGTGGGCTGGAGGCTGTTTTGGATATAGGGTTTCAGGAAGGGTGCTGAGGAGATGCCGGAAGATTCTTGTGATACCTGAGCCAGGTATTGTGGGTACAGTGCTTAGCAGTTGGGCAATAAACATTAGTCATCATCACTCATGGATTCCTTCACTCAGCAAACATTTTCTGAGGGCTAATCGTTGCACCCATGGGCACAGACCCCGGTAGTCTCAGTCTCAAGTGGAGAATTATCTGGGCTCTTTCAAATCCATTAGCATTCTCAGTTTTGCCCTTCAGATAAGTCCAATAAACCTATAGCCAAAGTGGGGATTAATTCTGTTTTCTTCTCCAATACTCCACAAAAGAGAAGTGTCTCAGAGGCTCTGCTAATGAATTCTGCCATTTTCTCCTCGGTCTTATCTTGAGTATAGATGTCTCCACATTGCCTCCCTTCCAGCCCCTTTCAGAGGGTTTTGATTTTGCAGTTGCCCTGACGTGGCCTCTTGTCTCTGAATGTGAGTAGAGCCAGTGGGTCCTTTGGGGAAACTGCAGAGATAGCCTCTTGATTTCGAATAGGACCTACCTCTGTGCTTGTGTCTCTCAGACCCCTGGAATCCTTGAATCTCTGCCCTCAAAGCACCATTTTCTGGACCATCAGCTTCTTCTGGGAGTGTTACTGGAGATTTCTGGACCGCAGGGCCTGGAATCTTAATTAAACAAGTGAAATGAAGAGGAAAAGAGACTTGTGCCTATCTTTAGGGAAAACAAAACCCCAGCTCCCCACATGAAGAGAATGACGTGGTGTTTGAATGGGAGCCTAGAATTCCTATAAGACTGCATGAGAGCTGACATTTCAGAAACCAGAACCCCTCCCTCCAGCACCCACAGCATTGGCTTCTGCTTTAAGGTGCAGCCTCTCACGACGTCACCCCAAAGGCTTATGTTGGCAAGACTGAGAATGAGACATTGTGGTAACATTATGCTAACAGATTAGTTCTCTTAGATCATTTCTCATGCCTGCCCCTGGACTTCTCCTTATGGACCCTTAACTCCTTCTTGATTGGCATTTGGCAGACGTCGCTCACCTTGGACTTTGGGGAAGCTACTCGGAAGCTGTTTCTCATATACGTTGACCTTGGAATCCATTAAAGAGTTGCTAGTCCCTGTGATACGGTTCAGTTCAGTTCAGTACACATTTACTGAGTATCTTCTCAGACATGGTCCCTGCCACGAGATGCCCCTGATGAAATGGGGAGACGAGGAGGTGTCGGTGTCATGGTGGCCCAGCCTGGGACAGAGGGCGATGAGGGCTCATCAGGATGCCTTCTTGGGGGAGATGTCTATAGTGGGATGGATAGTGCCTCCTCCCCAAGTTCATGTCAACTCAGAACCTCAGAATGGGACCTTATTTGGAAACAGGGTCTTTGCAGATGTGATAAGGTAAGGATCCAGATGAGATCACACTAGATTAGGGTGGGCCCAAAGTCCAATAAGAGACAGAGAAGGACACACAAAGAAGGTCCTGTGATGACAGAGGCAGAGATTGGAGTGGTGCAGCCACCAGCCAAGGAATGGCAGTGTTTTCCAGGAGCCAGCCGATCTGTAAGAGATGAGGAAAGATACTTCCTTAGAGCCTTCAGAGGGAGCCCAGCCCTGCCAATACCTTGATTTTGAATTTCTAGCCTCCAGAACTGTGGGAGAACAAATTTCTGTTGTTTGAAGCCACCAGGTTTGTGGTAGTTTGTTATGGCAGGCTTGGGAACCAACACAGTGTCTGAGCTGAGTCCTAAAGGAAGTGTCGGAGTCTTGCCCTCATTCTCCCATCCTTTCCCTGTTTGAACACATCTGGTTGGGAAAACTCCATCGGTCTGTGAGGTTGGTGACAGCAGGAGCCTCATTCACCCCCTTGTTCACTCCATGACCCCCATATTTACCACTGTGGTTGGCATGTAGGGGTCTCTGGTCAGTATTTGTTGCATGCATAACAGTCTATGAGTGAATGAATGAAGAAGACAAGAGTGCTCTCAGAGGAGGACCAGTTAGCAAGATGCAGGAATCAGATCCTCAGGTGTGAGAAGCCATGGCAGCCAGAGGGGAGAGGCTGTTCAGGGTTGTCTGAGTCATTTGCTCTTCCTTGGTCAAAGTGGGCTCTTAGGGAAGTTTCTCATCGGGGTCGTGCAGACTAGCCAGTAATGAGGACAGGAGCAGGACCAAATAGGGAAGAAGAGAAAGGAACTTGGCCGTGTTCACTGCCCACTCAATGTCAGACACTGTACTGTTAACGGTCTTCATCTTTCTTGTCATTCTCCAAGTAATCCCTCAGGTAGGTAAAAATGCACCCATTTTCCAGATGTGGAAACTGAAGCTCAGAGAGTCGAAGTAACCTGTCAAAAGTTGCACTGCCAGTGAGGGGCAGAACCCGAATCCAAGCCCAGGTCTCATTTGCTCCCACGTTTGTGTTCTCTGCAGCACAACATGCTGCTTCCACTAATAAACAATTGTTGGCAAGGGAAGGTCATCGGGGGTCCCTGAAGCTGGGAAAGGATTTAATGCTTTCCAAGTCCAGATGACTGGAGAGGGGGGATTATCTGAAAAATGATCCAAGAGGACAGAAGGCATGCAGAGAGTTCTGGGGACCTGGATCATCTGAAGGCCATCAGCTGTGTCCTTTTGAATAGTGTTCTTGGGGTAAAAATCAGTGTCATTTTCTTCCCCACCATATTACATACTACTCTAGTCTATGCTTTTCATTCTGCAATAATAATGTTTAAAGCTTAGACACCATCGGGGGTCCTCCCTGACTTAAAGCTCAATGCGTTTGATAATTAAGCCCTTGTTCTCACCCAGAGCAGCATGGACACCCCAGTGGTGTTTAGGACCCGTTCGTTTGTGCAGCCGCTCATTCATTCCACAACTATGTCAGCATTGTCTGTGTGCCAAGTGCTGATTGAATTTGGCCCGGGGTTTCTAGGGCACTGAGAGTCTGTCTTTGCCTCCATGAAGAGCTCCCCTTTCAGTTCCATTTGCCAGGTCTCTATGGTGCTGCAACGTGAAAGGAGCTGGAATAAAGCGGGGGAAGGGAGGAGGGTAGAAAGGTTGGAAAGGGCTCCATGGAGGAGATGGAGGCCAAGTACGAGTTCAGTAGGTGGCGCTGGGGGAGGCATCATAGCAGGAGAAGTAGCATGTGCAAAGGCATGGGGCATGTTGGAGCTGGGTGGGGAGGGTGGTGTCAGACATCCTGAGAAGGGGTTTGAATAAAGCTAGGTACAGCCCTTGCCTCTGGGACATTACAGATTTTTGTTGTAGGTGGCAAAGGTAAATTCAGTCTACCTCGGGACTTTGGTTTTAAGATGTGGATACTTGGGACTTGCTCTTGTTTACCAGACACAATGGATGCAGAAGAGGATGAAGCAGGATCTTAAGGAGACCTCCTGGAGGGGAGCCTGGAGGCTCCAGGTCGGCGTTCACCTTCAAAGCCACCACTGCTCCTGGGGCGAGAGTCAGGGAGGGTTTGCATGGGGCCAGGATGCCAGCAACTCTCTCCCGCTGGGGCCATGTAGCTCTGCCAGGGGACAGCCAGTGCAGCGTCTGCTGACCATGTCCTGGTCAGTGCATGGCTGGGTGCACTGTGGCCTCAGCACAGCAGACCTTCTTCCAAGATACCTGCTGGGAGTTGGGGCTGGGAGGGGCATGTTTCAGTGCTGAAGCTAGCAGCCCCTCCAGCGCTCCACTTACCACTCCCCTGCTGCAGTTGCTTTCCTCTGATGCTGTTTTCTCTGCTGGCCCCCTTCCTGCTCACTGGGTTGTGTTGGGACAGGGTGTTTGATATTTTTGTTAATGTTTTCTTGCTTAGCGCTCAGCTCTGCTTCATTTTCCCCCCTTCCCTTGTTGCCTGTTGAGATGATCAGTCAGGCTAGTTGACATTTTTCTACTTAAAATGTTTCAATTTAACTGCTGCTGGCTAAATATATTTTGGCCTCAGCTCTGGACTGTGACTCTCCCCTCAGCCAGCAAGATCGAGGAAACTTTGTGCCAAACGCTTCTCTCTCTTTCGTTGGACTGAGATTACCCTCAGCAGATTGGAAAGTATCCCTCGTGTCCTGAGGGTCGTCGTGCAGCCCAGTTCAGATATGGGCTTTGGCCCTCAGGATGCCCAGGTGTGTGAATGCACCTGTCACAGATGCATCTGATTCGATGAACGAGCTGGCCTGCTGTGTGTGTCCGAACGTGTTTGGCTCTGGTGCCATCTTTCTTTCTAAATCCCAGCAGACAATTTACATAGTTCTTCTGCGCCCCAGGGAGACTTGGACAGGTTCTGAGTAGCCACAAACTCTGGCAGCTTACTGAGACGAAGGGAAAAGAAAGTTAAGGCATTAGCAAGTCTCTGTGACAGAAGGACTATTGGAGGCCACAGGAGGGGTTTATAGATGGCAAGGCTCCCAAGCAAATAGTGCCCTCTGGACAAAGCCCTTTACCCTGCAGGCTTGACCGAGGTAGGCCGTGCCAACCAGACTCGCCAGACTCAGTTCAAGAGGGGAAAAGGGAGGGAAAGAGGGAAGGACGGACTGCCCTCTGCCTTAGCAGAGGGCCTGAGGGGGCGTAAACTAGTGCCTACACAGACCTACCCCTGAGTTTGAGATGGAGGTCCCAGAGACAGCGTTGATTCAGCTTCCACGTTCATTTACTAATTCTTTCATCCACTCATCATATGTTTATTGAGGATCTGCGATCCATGTGTCTGACGCTGAGCCCAGCTCCGACTCTGGGAATGCAGAGGAAAACAGGACAGATGTAAGACTCTAGAGGGGAAAACGATGATCAAGTCATCACAAATAGGGTGAGGGTCTCAAAGGGGACATATAGGAGAGCTGACCCAGGCTGGGGTGGCAGGGGGCATGGAGGGCCTCCTCGATGCAGTGACTTTTAAAATCTGGAGTGTCAGGTATAAATTGAAATTACGTTAGGTGAAGAGGTGAGAGAGGTGTGTATCAGGCAGGGGCAAGAGCAAGTGCAAAGGCCCTGTGGCAAGAGAGAGGAGGGGAACTAATAAAGGATGACTGAAGCAGAGATGACTGCAGGTGTGGGAGAGTGGGGAAGAGGAGTAGCAACAGGTAAGGGCAGAGAGATAGGCAGGTGCTGGGTCATGGAAGGCCCTAGAGGCTAGACAGAGGATTGGGGGCTTCGGGCAAAAGTCTCTGGAAGACTCAACATTATTTTAAGCAGGAAAGTAACACGATCAGGTCCGTGTTTTAAAAAGAATACCTGTTATTTAAGGAAGGATCAGAGGGACAGGAGTGGAAGCGGCGAGTCTATTAGGAGGCTGGTAGGAGGCGAGGATGGCTGCACTCAGAGAAGCAGCAATGAAGACAGAGGCACTGGAGGTGTTCGTGGTCTATTTCAGGGGTGTCGCGGACAGGACCTGTTGATGGATCAGATGAGGGCCATCAGCAGGACTTGAGGGAGTGAGCCACGTGGTTGTGAACTGGGGCCAGCGTTTTCAGGTGGAGGGCACAGCAAGGGTGGAAACAGAAAGTGGAGACTTGCTGGGAATTGTGAGCTGCAGGCTAGTGCTGAGGGAGGCGGGTACACGGTGGGAGATGAGGCCAGCAGCCGAGAGCAGAGAGGTGGCAGGGCTGGTGGGTGAGCGAGTTCCCTGCAGGTGGTCTGAGACAGCTGGGAAGCCTTTGGAGGGAACAGGGGAATGACCTATGCTGACTTACTTTTTATATGTGTGAAAGATCACACAGGCTGCCACGTTGAGAAGAGGTTCAGGGGCAAAGGTGGAAGCGGATAGACCAGTGAAGAAATGATGGTGATAAGTCCAGCTGAGTCAAGATGGCAGCTGGGACCAGAGACAGAGCTACGGGTGGTGAGACGCGGTCGGCCTCTGCATGTTCTTGGAACAAATGGACTGAAGTGTGAGAGAAAGAGGCAAGAGTAGTGTCCGAGGCTTTGGGCCTGAGAAGCTGGGAGAAGGTCTTGTTCTGTCCCAGAGTGGAGAAGCCTGTGGGAGGAGTTGTCTTGGAGAGGAAAGAGTGAACTTGAACATGTTCAGTTCGAGGTGTCTGCTTAACACTGACGTGGAGACGTAGGGCGAGCAGTGGAGTCCAGGCTTAGAGAAAGCTGGAAGGTCAGCAGCGTTGGGACAGTGTGGAGAGCCGCGCACTGGGAGAGCTCACGCGCCCCGGGAGTGAGAGCAGGTACGAAAACGGTCTCAGGGCTGAGCACTGGGGTGAGTCAGCCACCACGTATTTGCCAAGGAAACAAGGAGAGAGAATGAACTGCAGGGAGGAGGAAGAGAAGCAAGAGCAAGTGGGTGTCCCAGAGGCCGAGAGGAGAGTATTTCAAGTTGGAGGGAGCGTCCGTCGGTCGTATGCTGCTGACTGGTCAAGTCCGCCAAGAAGTGAAAATGGGCTGCCGTGTAGGCACTGTCGGGGTCACTGGTCACTTTCACAAGTACAGTTTGAGGGAGAGGTGGGATCGAGAGCCTGAACAAACAGGTTCAAAGAGAAGAGGCTGGGCTTCCCTGGTGGCGCAGTGGTTGGGAGTCCGCCTGCAGATGCAGGGGACACGGGTTCGTGCCCCGGTCCGGGAAGATCCCACATGCCGCGGAGCGGCTGGGCCCGTGAGCCATGGCCGCTGAGCCTACGCATCCGGAGCCTGTGCTCCGCAACGGGAGGGGCCACAACAGTGAGAGGCCCGCGTACCGCAAAAAAAAAAAAAAAAAAAGAAAAGAAAAAAAAAGAGAAGAGGCTGAAATAAGGCCAGCCAACAGCTCAGGTGACAGCGTCCAGGATGACCATCTGGGGAGGGTGTCTGAACCACAACCAAGTGGTCTGGGGAGCAGGGCAGAGCTTCAGACCCCAGCAGGAGAAAGAGCACAAGAAATACAGACTAGGAAGAAAGGAAAAGTCCAGAACATGGACGTGGAGAGCTGGACGGGGAGGAAGGTGTCAGCTCGGGGGCACCGTGGTGCCAGGCTCAGGGCGGAAAGACTCATCCCGGGTGGGGAGAGGACTTCGCTTCCCTTGCTGGGCTGGTGGGGGGGGCAGGCCAGGATGGGGATGGGACCAGCAGGTGAAGGTCTTCTGTGCCTGCAGCTAAGCGGGCGGTGGTTCTCGACCTCACTGCACGTACATTACAATGATCTGGGCTGCTTTTCAAAAATACAGAGCTCTGGTTCCACCTGTGAGAATCCCTGTCTGTCCATCCCGAATGGGATGTGGCCCCATTTTCAAACATCTTCCCAGGTGATTGTAATGTGCTAGCAGCTTCAGCTAATTCCTGAGTTTGGGACTGAGTCAGTGTGGGAGACTCTTTGAGACAAAGAGGGCCATAGGGAAAGTCAGCCCTGGCATTGGAAGGGCCGTAATTGCGGTAATCTCTCAAGGAATTTGTTGGCTTTCCTCAGAACAGCAATTCTCATAACATTTACCAAATTGAAAATCCTGCTTAATTCTGTAGGTTTACAGCTCCACAGAGGCTCGAAGAAAAACATCATTTGGCACCAGAAACACACTTTATTCTGCTGGTGCAGATAATTTTGCAAACGCTGGATACCGAGTTTCACATACTCTCCTGGAATTCCAATGCACTACGTCCTAGAATGCAGAGAAACACAGTCACGGCAATTGCTCTTGCTGCCACCTGGACCAGGTGCTTCCAGAGACCCTCTTGGGTGTCTTTGCCCTCTCATTGTGAACTTCTGTGATGTTCTGGGAAGATGTGTTTTTTAATCAGCTCAGCATTTATTTCTTGCTTTGGGGAACCATTTCTATCCCATTATGTGCAGTTCAAATAGGTTGTCAATGACAACCGTTAACCCCACCTCTGCCCGTAGAGACATGATCCAGGACAAGGCAACTCTAGTAGCACAACCTGGAAGCAGTGATTGGCTCAAGAGGGAGGCATGGAGTTCAAAAAGGGCCAATCAGCATCGTTTTGGGAGGCAGTTACTATATGGATAATGGTGAAGTTCTTCCCGAAGATGCCAAGCTAGAGAGTGTGGGTCTGGATTTATCAGTTGCCATTGTTCTCACACTGTGTGGATGAAGAAGCTTATTTGTAGAGTAGAGCCTAACAGAGATGAGGTAGAGAAGGAGGGAGGGAGAGAGGGAAAGGGAGAGAGGAAAGATAGAGGGGCAGAGACAGAGATAGAGATGGAGACAGAGAGACAGTGTTCTGTCAACAGTATGCTTGGTCCCAGGCCTCCAGGCTCTGGAACTTTCAGTTCTGTGAGCTCTCCCTACACCCTTCCAGGGTTAAGCTTTTTGGAGCTGTGTTCTATCTCTTGCAACAAGAGCATCTTGACTAGGACAGATGACTTCTCAGTTTCTCGTGGGCCTCAGGGGGTGGTGGAGGGGTGAGGGATGCACCGGAGAGTGAGGCAGCCATGGTCAAAGAGCTTATGAGGCAGCTGCCCCTGGGACGTCCAGGTGTCGGTCTCAGGGTCGTAGCAGTCGAAGGAGGCCGAGTCCTCGATGCTACAGTCCGTGGTCAGATGCCGCCCACCCGTCACGTAGAGCTTGTTCCCCATCACCGTGGCCCCGTGGTGCATCCTCCGGTCTTTCATGTCTGCGCATTTGACAAATTTGTTGGACTGAGGGTCATAAGCAAGGATCCTCCTTGTGTAACCTGAAAAACAAATGGCATATCGACAGGGTCAGCAATGCTTATTTGGGACTGGAGGTCAGCGGTCCAGGGACCTGTCTGATCTCTGTCATCGCCTAACCCTGAGGCTGGACTCTGAGCTAAAGCGTGGAATGTTTCCATAACCTGCCCAAGGGCTTGTGTGTGGCAGAGCTGGGATTTGGACCCAGATCCGTCTGACTTCAGTCTCTGCATCTTAACTCGAAGTGAGGGCAACACTTACGTCGTTTGTTCTTAGATTGAGAGCAGAGATTCCAGTGGCCTTCTCAGCCTCGTTAGCTTTTTCATCTTTCTCATATGCTCATCCAAGAGCTTTAACAATCCCAAGACGGAGCCTTTGGGAGCTCAGAAGTGGGTCCCCACGACAGCCCTATCTGGTGGGTACTCTTCTGATCCCCATTTTACAGATCAGCACACAGAGGCACAAAGAGATGAATAACTTGCCTAAGAGTGTACAGCCAGTTAGTGGCAGAGTCAGGATTTGAACCCAGGTCTATCTGACCCCCAAACCAGCCCTCTTAACCATAGTATTATACTACAATTACAGAGAAATGATCCCGTAGCAGCTAATCTTATTTACAACAGCAAATGTTTTTCTGAGTATTTGCCCCGGGTCTGGGATAGTGCTAAGTGGTTTAGATAGATGAGCACATTTTATGATCACAACTCTGTGAAATAGGTTCATTATTTCATTCCTTGTTTGACAGGGAGAAACTTCTGGAAGATAAAAGAGCTTTGTCAAGTCATCCACACTCCCCTAGTTGGATGGGTGTACTTTTATTTTATTTTTTTTAAATTTTATATGGGGGAATTGTTGATTTACAATGTTGTGTTAGTTTCAGGTGTAGAGCAAAGTGGTTCAGTTATGTGCTTTAAAAAAGACTGTCTTGGGACATCCCTGGTGGCGCAGTGGTGACGAATCCACCTGCCAATGCAGTGGACATGGGTTCGATCCCTGGTCCAAGAAGATCTCACATGCTACAGAGCAACTAAGCCCGAGCGCCACAACTACTGAGCCTGCGCTCCAGAGCCCGTGAGCCACAGCTACCGAAGCCCGTGTGCCTAGAGCCCATGCTCCGCAACAAGAGAAGCCGCCGCAATGAGAAGCCCATGCACGTCAACGAAGAGCAGCCCCCGCTCGCCACAACTAGAGAAAACCCACGCGCAGCAACGAAGACCCAACGCAGCCAAAAATAAATAAATAAATAAATTTATAAGAAAAAGAAAGACTGTCTCGTAGAAAAACATCAGTGACCGTTTTCCCATGGGAGATGCCAAGTTCGTGTCCAGCCTCTCGATCTTCTGTTAAAACTCACCTCCCACGATGACAATCCGCTCCCCAAGTACCACGGCAGGGGCACATACATTCTTGATCATTCTCGTCTCCATTTTGAACCACGTGTTTCTGGAAATGTGATAAACCTGACAGAGAAATATAATCACGGCACTGCATTTTAAAGTGATAACGTTTTTAAAAGATAGAAATAGTAATTAAGAGGGTGAAGGAGCGGTACCTTACTATCAGTAAACAAAATACAATTAAATAACAGAAAGAGTTAAGTGTTTGTAGTATGTGTTTGCTTACCTTGCTTGGCTCATTTCTTTCCTTTCAGTGAGAAATGGAGCAACTTGGACATGCGTAAAACCAGTGATTTTTCAATCATTTTTATTTCTGGCTCATGTTTAAATTTCTAAATGTTCCAGCGTATCCGAGAGCCTCTTAAGGCCAAGAATAAATTTAGGGCTAAAAGAGGAAGGCTTTTGAACAACAGGTCATGCCTGAAAGTCATTAGAATCCTAGAAAAAAGTAAGCATGAGAAAAGGAAGAAAGAGCAAAGAGGTGGAGGCAGGAGTCCTTGGCCTTCGTCTGAAATGGAGTAGCAAATCATGATTCCCAGAACACATGCTCCTGTTAGATCCCTCAGTTTAAAGTTTAAATGTCAAATGCCAATTAGTTCATTACTGGCAGAATTTAGCACAAGAGATATAGGCTGAAACGAAGGAACAAAATATTCCAATATTCTTGACTGGAAATTCTTTCTGTACAAAATATTTTTGCCACCATATTAAAGGCCTTATACTTTATCATTTTACCAAATTTGATCTTCACAACCATCCTATGATGTAGATACCATTACTTCCCTCTATTTTCCAGATTAGACCATTGAGGCTGAGAGAGGTGAAATGACATGCTCAAGGTCACACAGCTAGAGTAGTAGAAGAGCTGGTCTGATTGAACCCAGAATCCATGCCTTTATCCACCACACTCATGGCTCTGCTTGGGGCCATGGAGATGCGGCTTTTCTTTCTTTTTTTTTTAAATTTAAAAAAAGCATTTACTATTTTAATTTGCTTTTATTTCAGTATTAGTAGTGTTTAAAGATATTTGGTGATGGTTTGTATTTTTGGCCGTGCCCCGCAGCATGTGGGATCTTAATTCCCTGACCAGGGATCAAACCCGTGTCCCCTGCAGTGGAAGTGCAGAGTCTTAACCACTGGACCGCCAGGGAAGTCCCTTTTATAGATTTTTTAAATTGAAGTATAGTTGATTTACAATGTTGTGTTAGTTTCAGGTGAACAGCACAGTGATTCAGTTATATATATATATAACTGAATTCAGATTCTTTTCCCTTATAGATTATTACAAAATATTGAGGATAGTTCCCTGTGTTATGCAGTAGGTCCTGGTTGGTTACCTATTTTATATATGTGTGTGTATATGTTAATCCCAATCTCCTAATTTATCCCCCTGCCACCCCAGCTTTCCCCTTTGATAACTATAAGTTTGTTTTCTATATCTGTGGGTCTGTTTTTGTTTTGTAAGTCAGTTCATTTGTATCTTTTTTTTTGTTTTTTGTTTTTTTAGATTCCACAGATAAGCAATGTCATATGATATTTGTCTTCCTCTGTCTGGCTTACTTCACTTAGTATGCTAATCTCTATGTCCATCCATGTTGTGTGAATGACATTAGTTTATTCTTTTTTATGGCTGAATAATATTCCATTGTATATATATACCACATCTTCTTTATTCATTCATCTACTGATGGACATTTAGGTTGCTTCCATGTCTTGGCTAGTGTTAAGTAGTGCTGCAATGAGCACTGGGGTCATGTATCTTTTTGAATTATGGTTTTCTCCAGATGTATGCCCAGGAGTGGGATTGCTGGATCATTTGGTAACTCTATTTTAAATTTTTTAAGGAACCTCCATACTGTTCTCCCTAGCGGCTGTACCAGTTTACATTCCCACCAACAGTGTAGGACGGTTCCTTTTTCTTCGGTGTGGCTTTCTTGATGGAGGCTTTCAAGACTGAAGCCCTCTTGAAGTCTCTGTCAGTCCTTAAAGTTGGTGAAGCATAGAGGAGGCCACAGCTAGAGACAGGGGCAACCACAATGGCTGTCAAGCCTCATGGTTTCGTCTGCAAATATGTAGGAAACACTCTTTGGAAACATGAGATCCTTGCAGGAAAAGCAAACCCTGCTTGCATTTTACTTGAGTAAATGGCTCCTGGCTTTCTGTTCTCTATTAGCTTTGGGGATGGTTTCAAAAATAGATTAAACATTTGTTCACAATCCTCACCATACCACCAGAGAGGATGAGGCAAGGACAACAAAGGATGGTCTTTGACCCATGGAGGAAGTGATACTTCGTTATGGTAAAGGATTTGCTTAACGCCATCCAGCAATAGGGGTAGAAAGAAGGCCGGGTAGAAAGGTACGCGTACACACAATTTGCACAGTAACGCCATGGCAGCCTCGTCCTTAAAAAGAATGCTTGCGTGCAGATAAACCATCCGATGAAGAAATCTTTGAACCTATACTTGAAAATCTAACCTACCCCATCAAGTAACCCCAAGCATTCATCTTGAACGATATCTGAATGAGTACAATTTCCATTACAAAGCTAATGCTAAGTAGATAAGAGCTTCCAAATTAATACTTTCCCCATTTTCCCCTTCTCATGACTGCAGTGTAAAAGGATCACTCACCTGTTAGTGTTTTGGTTTTTGCTTTTTGGCTATTTAAGCTTCTTGTTTAATCGTCCTAAGCATTTCTTGATGAGGTAGCTTAAAAGCTTTTTTGAGCTTTGTATTTATTCTTAGGAATCGGTAACAATTTTGTAATGTGAAATCATCAACATAGTTGTTGACTTTATTTTGAAAAATAGTTTTAAAAAAATGTAGGAGGGGCTCTAGCTTTACACAGAAGCTCTTTATTACACCTGTGTTGTGTGGCCAGAGCTTGGAGGGGATCAGAACATGTCTCTCTTGGCTCAAGTAAATGAGTGGGATTTGGAACAGACTTAGAATCTGCCTAGATGGTCAGGGAAGAGTCAACAATATGGGCTGGAGAAGTGAAGGAGAGAGAAAAACAAGAAAAGGATTGCATTGAAATGATCACTTTTCTCTGTTTCCACTGGCACCAACTTAGTCTGAGCCGCCATCATCCCTTGCCTGGACCTCTAGAAGAATCTCCCAACTCTCCTTCCTTTGTCCACTCAGGCCTCTTGCAGTGCCTTCTCCACAAAGCGTCCAGAAGGAGATTCTAAAAATGCAAATTTGACAACTTCGCCGACCCTGCTGCTCTTAGGCATGAACCCCAGTTCCTTGACAAGGCCTGGAAAGCCCTGCCAGGTCAGCCTCATCTCCACATTCATCCCCCCAGGAATGTTCTGGAATTTCTGCAGGGGGGGTCTCAGGGGCAGCAGTCTGGTGGAGGGGGTTGCTTGCGTGGCTTGGGAAGGGGGCTGAGAGAGATTATGGGGGGACTGACCATCCCCAGCTCCGCCTTGGTGCACAGACTTGCTGCCACCTGGTCATGCTTTCGGCACCTCCAGGCGAAGGGCCGTGCCCCTTTCTGCTTCAGGGCCTTCGTGCCAGCTGTTCCCTTACCTGGGAACGCCACCCCTCCCTCAGCAGATGAGTGTGACTCCTGTTCCAGACGCAGGCTCATCTGCTCAGAGAAGCTGCCCGCCCATCTCTGTCCACGTCAGAGCCCTCTGTCCACCCTGTGCGTCCTCCTCCTTTTTTTTTTTTTTTTTTTTTTTTGGCGGTACGTGGGCCTCTCACTGCTGTGGCCTCTCCCGCTGTGGAGCACAGGCTCCAGACGCGCAGGCTCAGCGGCCATGGCTCACGGGCCCAGCCGCTCTGCGGCACGTGGGATCTTCCCGGACCAGGGCATGAACCCATGTCCCCTGCATCGGCAGGTGGACTCTCAACCACTGCACCACCAGGGAAGCCCTCTCCTCCTCTTTTACTCTTCATCCTCACCTACCTTCTCTCTTCCTCTGCCTCTCTGCTCAAGTCAGCTTAAACCAACCTCACAGAGTTCCCTCCAAAGTTCCCTGAACCCTCACACCCTCCCTGATTCCCTCGAGACTGGTTTAGGGCACCCCTTATGCTCTTAGAGCACCCCTCTATTCAGCATCTGAATTGCAGTTGTCTCATAAGCTCCTGGAGGGTAAGTGGGATTTACTGCTCATGTCCATGTCCCCAGGGCCTTCTCTGTGGTTGGCACCCAATATAACTCCTCTAAATGAACACAGCAGATCTCAGGGGCCTCCTTGATTATCTTTATATATCACGTAGAGGCTTGAAGTTTTTCATATCTAGGTGAACTGCAGTGATTAGAACTTGTGTCAAGGTGGAAAACACCCAGTATTCTGACATTTTGATCTTTATTAATCACACTTCTCAGAGAGCTTGTTAGTGAAATTAGCATCTACCTATCATTTAAGGCAGGGGTTCCCCAACCTGGCTGTGCCTTAGACTCTCCTGTAAACGTCTGTAAACAGTAAATGTCAAGACCCCATACATAGAGATTTTGATTCAGCAGATCTGAGGTCAGGTTCCTGGGGATTTGGTAACAGACTATGGACCAGTGCTTGGGAGTCTTCTTTTAAGGCCTTACTGATTTTGGTTAGAAGCATCTGCAATATTCCTATAGGACTTCACTATCTGGCATTCGATGTGTTCTAGGTAGAACCTTTAGCTGTATCTGATGTACCTTTGTATGTATTAATCTTATACAAAAAGAATTCATAAATGGATAAAATCTGGCTGAAATTAACCTAACTTCCTTCCTTCCTTCCTTCTCTCCCTCTCTCCTTTCTCCTTTCCCTGCAACTGACAAGCATGTATGTATGTATATATGTATGTGTTTGTGTATGCAGTGTACATGTACATATGTGTATATGTGTGTATATGCATATATTTGTGTGTGTATATATGTATGTGTGTGTGCGTGTGTGTATGTGTAGCCATGGTGGGAGGGACCATTTACCTGGATAAGGCGCACAGGGTTCTGCATGATGTCCTCTCCCCCAAAAAGGTAGAGTCTTTGGTCTTTCACAGCGACTGCAGGGTGGAGGACCCCCAGTGGCATGCTGGCCATCCTCTCCCAGACGTTGCAGATGCTGTCATATCTCTCCATGGAGCCTATGACCCCCTGTCCGTCTCCAATCCCCCCGATGGAGAAGATGAAGTTCTTGTGGGCAGTGCTTCTGTGGGAGTAGCGGGCTGCCAGCATGGGCTGCCCCAACCTCCACTGATTGAATTTCAGGGAGAAGATATAGACCTTGGGACTGGGCACACTGTTCCCCGCGTCCACCGCCATGCCTCCCAGCAGGTAGATGCTGTGGTGCAAGGTGACGGCCGAGGCCTTATACAGCCGGGCCGGGAGTTTGGCAAGGCTCTGCCATTGGCCGGTCTGTCCGTCGTACAGCAGGACGTCCCTGGTGGTCTGCTGGTTGTCCTTCCTTCCACCCAAGAGGATGAGGAAGTCTTGGTAAGAGTTTCTTGGGGGGACATGCCACAGAGGTTGGAGGCCCGGGGCACTGGTGGTGCTGTACGGAGAAAATATCTGCCTCTTGGCTGTCTCCAAGATGGTCTGGCAGGGGGGCGAGGACTGCAGGAGGGCGTCGTTGGCGATGAAGTGGTAGAAGAAGGCTGGGTGGACGTACTGCAGCCTGACCAGCTTGAACAGTTCCTGCATGTATTGCTTCCGGGTCTGGAGGTCATGCTTGATCCAAACCATGAGGGCCTCGAACACCTTCTCCTCCTCCGCACAGAGCCCATCATCTCCCAGGTAGTCTATCAGTTCCAAGGCCCAGAGCTCCTTCAAATCAGCCGATGCGGCCACCTCTGGGAAGTACGTCAGGGCCACCTCCCTGGCTTTCTTCCTGAGGGTCTCACAGCTGAAGATTTCAGAGAGTCTGATCATGCCCAGGCAGTTGCTGGGGGCCAGCTGGCTCTGGAGGAAGGAGGAGCAGGCCTCAAGCAGCCTGGGGTACTGCAGCATGGAGGCGGCCTCCATCAGGGGCAGGACGCCTTCCACTGTGATGTGTGCCTCGCCCGTGTACACATACAGGATGATCCGCTCCACAGTTGCGGAGTCGAGGCCTTTCAGCTGGACTTTGGGCTCGCTGCTCTCCCGGAAGTTGCTGCAGAACATGGCCCGGAAGTAGGGGCTGCTGGAGGCCAGCACGCTGCGGTGGCAGGGGATCTCCCAGGCCCCCGTGCAGATGCTCACGTCAGTCAGGATCCTGCTTTGCCTCAAGCCATTGAGCTGCCTCAACAAGTCAGAGGAGAAGTCATGGTCTTTGAAGAGCAGCCCATCTGGCGATTCCTCGTCCATCCTACAGAGATGGGGAGAAGTCCCGAGAGGGAGCACGTGCTGGAGGGTTTAGCTGCGGCGGCTCCAAGACTTAGAGCACCTATGTCCGTTCACCAAGATGCCTGTGGGTATTGCCAAGAATATGGCTCAGTGAAGACCAGAAAGGGAGACCACCTGTGGCGTGGGCCTCACAGCTGACACCTCTCTTTTAGGTTACGATTACTCTCAAAGGTAACAGGCAAATAGCATCTGTGGACAGTCTGAGAAAAACAAAACAAAACAAAACAAGAAAAACCAAAAAAAAAAGAAAACGTGGTTGGATAAGTTGGGCAAGTTGAAGGTGGCAAATGGTCACGTGGTCTGAAATGTTAACCTGAAGCAAGATGACAGTCTGTGCATTTGACCAGCAGAAGTCTGTGAACCTTTCTCCAGCTTCTCAGCATGTCTGTTATTTAGTAAACTCATCTAAACATCTTTCTGGGTGTTAGTCATTCCCCACAGATGTCATTCTGGGGGTGTGGCCTCTGTAACAAGACAGAAATGAGGGATGAAAGTGGACCTTTGAGATTTTTTTTTTTCTTTTTTAAAGCATGACTTCACAGAGTCCTGTGGGTTTTGTTTTTAAAATGAGGTAAATAGAAAGCAGAGACCGAACAATACCCTGGACAGGGTTTATTGGATGACATCTGGCTGCCCATCTACCTGCAGAAGAATTAAACATTCGAGCTATTTACCTTGTTTTGCTGCAGTGACATCCACCGATACCTGGTCCGGCTGGTCCCTCCGGAGAGTTTCCACCTCTCGCTCCAAATGAAACCATAAACCCAGGCCTTTCCTTCAGTTGGCAAATAATTTGTCCTGGGAGAATTCTGGATTTGTTTATGCCGAAGGCACTTTCACAGTTTTCTAGACCTTTGTGAAAGAACTGCTGGGCAGGGAGACAGTGTATACATTCCAGGGCTAAGAATAGTTGCATATGTACTTTCCACTGTTATGACATGTGACTTTCCAGTTGCCTTTTGCAGCAACCCGAGGGCCTGCAGCGCTGGTGCATGCCCACATGCCTTGTTTCTTTGGCAAGTGTTTACATCGGCAGAAATAGATCTGGAGGAACGGCTTCTCTTAGAGAAGACTTTGCTGCCCACTTGGACACATCCCGAGTCCCTTGTCCTAAAAGTGCCTGGGAATTCTAGATGTCTGTAAACAGGTTGCCGTGACCTGGGGAAAGTCGCTGAAGATAGTCCTGGGCAAGTTGAAGGTGGCAGATGGTCACAGGGAAGCCAGAACATGGGCCCAAGGGTGTTGTTTAGTGGGTCTCTATTTCCTACTGTCTGCTGGCAGGATCGTTGCAGAGGGCTGAGAGTTCCTCCTCCAGGCTCCAAGGTGATGGTGTCTGTGATGAAACTTGTTTTAAATATTTGTGGAGCATCCCAGAGTTTCTAGCCGTGGGAAAGACCAAACCTTTATTGATCCTCCGTATGACGGGGGCTTCTGTTTTAAAGTGGCAAGGGCAGTAGTCTTGTGGGTCATACCTGCTTCTCACAAGACCCCTGCTGACTATTCATCAGTTAGTTTGTTATAGTTCAGGTTTGCTTTTCTGTTTTATTTTTCCATTTTCTCCCTTCAGGGAGGCTTGTGCTAGAGGAAGGAGGCAAAATATGTTGCTCCAGGAGAGGGGGGTGGGTGGGAGAGAGAGAGAGATAATGAAAGGAAGAAGAAGGAGAAGGAGGGGGAGGAGGGGGAGAAGGGGAGGAAGAAGAGGAGGGGGAAGAGGGGAGGGGGAGGGGAGGGGGAGGGGGAGGAGGAGAACAGGAAGGAAGAGGAGGGGGAGGAGAGTAGAGGGAGGAGGAGGGGGAGGAGGAAGAAGAGGAGGGGAGGAGGGAGAGGAGGGGGGAGGGGGAGGGGTGGAGGAGGAGGAGGGGGAGGAGGAGGGGGAGGAGGGGGAGGGGGAGAGGAGAGGAGAGCAATGATGGTGATGGAGTAGGATGCAGCCTTCAAATATAAGAGTTAGAACCATGATGGAGGGTTATAGAACAACCAGGATGAGTTAAAGGGACCCCAGGTCTGTTCTGCCCCTGCCTCCGGGGAGGTCCCGATTGAGGGTACCAGCAGTGAATGGCAGGGAAACCCAGCTTTCTCTCCTGCTCAAGTCTTGCTTGGACTATTGCAACAGCCTTCTGCGCTGATTTTCCCCTTGCTCCTGTCTCTCCCTCCGGTACATCCACCCCGTCACCACCAGAGTCACCCTGAAGAAGACAAATCAGAATCTGCCAGTCTCCACGTTCCCCCCACCACTGCATCATGCCCTTCAGTGGCTCCCCTGTCTGTAGGATAAAGTCCATACTCTTTCGCAGGAACCATATTGGTCTCCTGCCACTTCCCTGTCCCACTTATATTTTTCACTCTAGCTCCTTCAGACAACTTGCAGATCCTTGTATGTGTCTGGTCCCTGTTGGGAAGGCTGGGCTGGGCTGGCCTTTAGGGCACCACAGAGCATGGTGGGAGGAGGGGGAGTGTCTCTCATAGTGGCAGATCACAGAGTAGATCACGCCCAGAAGAAAATCAAGGTCAGGAAAACATCCATCCCATGTCGTTGGGGCCAGGCGCCTGGAGGCCGGAATTAGGAGCAAAAGATCTGAGCCAAGTGGGTCAGAGACCCTTGGAGGTACAAGCAAGGAGCTGGAGAGAGCAGCTGGTTTGTACAGCTATCAGAACTGGTGACTGTTCTTGCACTTCTGAGCCGTGCTCGGGACATACGAGCAAGTAGCCAAATTCCTGAAAGGGCCTGAGGTCCCTCTGTTTGCGTTTCTGGGCCTTTGTATGTACTCTTCCCTTTGCTGTCCTTTCCATTTTCACTTCTGAACTACTATTCATCCTTCAAAACGTTATTTGTATATCAGCATCTCTGAAAGTCTTCCTCGACCCTCCCAGTACTCCTCTGTACTGTTTCCACACCCTCTGCACACTTCCAATAGTACATGCCTCATACCCTCATTGCAATTATGTTTGCCTGTTTGCATCCCTCTTGTTAGAATGGAAGTGTCTGGACAGTAAAAACTTTGTCTTAATTGTCTCTCTGTCCCCAGCACCTAGCACAGTGCCTGACACATAGTGGGGGAATTATATATAGTTCCTGAATTGAGCATAACAGAATGGAGACTAGGGAAAGAGAGGGAGCTCTGCTGGGTGGCCTTCATGCCCCACCTGCTGTGTAAGTTTAGCAGGGCTGCCGTGTACAGCTTGGTGCATGTCCATTAGACTGCAATGCAAACCGTGCTCTGGAGCAGCCCTGGATGTCCCTCATTTTGATCAAATCCAATAACATGATGAAGTGAAAAGTAAAATAATTGCTTTATACCACAGAGCAAGAGTTGAGTTCAAGGTTGGGAACTGAGCTGAGGTCTTCTCAACTCCAAAGCTAGTGCTTTAGCCCTTGGTCTCAGAGTCAGCACAAGGAAAAAATAACTTCCTTATTGTTCTGAAATGACTATATTATTTCTCTTCCAGCCAGTGGGCAAGCCAAGAGTTTGTTGTGAGGGCAACTAACATGGCTCTACCCATTGGAGGAATCTTGAAGTTTCCCCTACGTTTTCTAACTAATTAGACCTTCTGGAATCCAGCCCTGTCAAGTCTTCAGACGAGCCCTGGTGTGCAGCCTCAATGTCTGACCAACTTTAATAAATCCTTTGGATTCTAAAGTTTAAAAAAAACAGGCCCCATTCCATTGGCCTGGCCTACTAGGAGAATTCTGGCTCTACATTAAACGTAAGGAAAAGACACAAATAATCTTGGTGTTTACCTCCTAGCAAACACACACATATAACACTAAGCCCAATCCAAAAAACGTATCTATCACCCACCACGTGTAACCCCAGCCAGCTACTTTCAATTCATGAATCTATTTGTCTCCCAAAGTTTTATGTTCTTTGTCTTAATTTTATGTCCTGACCTTCTCTGGGAGATGTCTTAGTTTAAGGTCTGAACATATGGGAACTTAAGATAAATGAGGACATTCAGCTCCTTACCTCTCCTTGTGATGAAAGTTGTTGTCATAAGGAGTCAAGAGTCAGGCTTCGAGGGCATGAAGACTTGGGAGAATCTTGAAACTTCTCCTCAGCATCTGTGTGGTCTTGGGCAGGTAGCTTATTTTTTTTGTTGAAGTATAATCGGTTTACAATGTCATATTAGTTTACCGCATGGTGATTCAGTATTTTTACAGATTATACTCCGTTTAAAGTTATTAAAAGATAATGGCTATAATTCCTTGTTCCATACAATATATCCTTGTTGCTTATCTATTTTATAATAGCAGTTTGTATCTCTTAATCCCATACCCCAAATCTGTCCCACTCCCCTTCCCCTTTGGTAACCACTTTTGCAGTTTCTCCATCTATTAAATGGGGATAACCTTGTCACAGAGAAATAATGTATGAGAAACATCTAGTAAAGTGCTGGCACAATGTAGGTTCACAGTAAATTTTGGTTAGTATTATACCATTACTCTGAAAATAATCTCATGAGATTCCAGTAGGTCCTGGTGCCCAGTTTTCAGCATCTAATTTAGTCTCCTACTCACTCTACCTGTTTCCTTTGCCCTGAGCAATTGCTATGTTCCTCATTACCTATTCAGCTTTTGGGAGTCCTGGATTCCAGTCCAGGCTCTGTCATGGACAGGCTGTGTGTCTTTAGACCAGTCACCTAACCTTTCTGTACTTTCTCACCTGGCCACGAAGATATGGGCAGGTGACTTCTGAGCTGTGCCTCTCTCAGCTCACCCTGTGGTTTGTGCCCTGAAAAGGCCAGAGAAGGGAATGCTAGGGGCTGAGCCTCAGCAAAGGGGCCTCCTCAGAGATTCTGCACATCTCTGGCCTGAAGCCAGAGGCTCTGGTCTGAACACCAGTCAAGCTGCCAGCTGGTATTCTTATTATTTTGCCCTTTTAAGTAAATTCAGAACGCCTTCAGTTTCCCCATAGAGTTTTGCATTGATATTACAGGCTGCTTGGACTTGGGAGGCCTCGGTTTCTTTCCTGTCTGGGTGAGCTGGGCCTGGATTCCCATGGAAGGGCAGTGCTGCTGGCTCAGGTCAGCCTCACGTCTGACAACTGCAGACAAGGAAGCCACAAAATGTGCTATATTACACATGTCCAGTCCTCCTAAGACCCTTCAAGGCAAGGTGTTATTTCACACTGAGTGAACCATGGCTGGGACAGTTCCTAGGACCTGTGTTTCAAGAAGGGACATATGTACACTTAAAGGCTTTGGGACAGCTCCTTGAGACCTGGAAGACTGTCCTCTGATGGCATCAGAGTAGCTCCACTTCCCACAGTCTGCAGGTGCAGGACAAAACTGAGGAGCAGACAAATACGGTTTCAGTGATCTGGGTCATCAAAAGCTGTAGGAAGGAACTTGCCCCTTCTATGTGATTTTAAAACTTTTCTGTGTCTGTGAGTGCCTGTCTATCGGCGTCTGTACCTATCTGTCTGGGTATGTTTGTTTAACCAGCTTGTGGAAAGCTGAATAAGGACTTTGTGCTCCAGACAATGGCCAAAAGGCGTCCTGCTCCTTGATTCTGGGGTTGCCGTGACGACTGTCCTCTGAGAGCTAAAAGCCTAGCTAATTTTACTAGGCCAGTCGTGCAAATGACTGCATTCCCAACTCTTCCTCCATGCTGTCCCACTGCCAGAAAATATCTTCATATTTTCTTTCCCCCAGGGAGGGCAAGGGGGAAAAAAGGCCGACAGAGATGATGTCAGGACTGCTAGGGGATGGTTGGTACATAACCCGGCTGTCTGGTCCCACTTCTCCCCACAAACTAAAGTCTGACTTCATACATCATTTATGCCACAAATCAGCTTTCTGAGCTCTAAATCAAATCAGGAATAAAGAAATAATATGATCAAGGATACATTCTTATTCTCCTGTTTTAGCACTGTGAGTCACAAAGAATAATACACTGCCTTGGCGTCTCTGCTCCCCCGGGCAGGCACTCCCTGATGGGGAGATAGGAATTTAGACGGGAACATGACTCTCCCTAGGTCACTGAGGCATAGTTTGGCAATTTGCTGCTGTGGTATAGAAAGTGGATGACCTACAGAGGAAGGTCTGTTGGGAGGATGAACTTTAATCCTTTAGAAGTAGGATTAATTAGAATCCCTAGGGGAAATGTGAATTGAGCAAGACCAATTGAATTGGTCTGATTAACTAAGGGTCCATCCATCTGTCTGTCCAAGCATCCATTATCCATTTATCCATTCATCCATTCATCATCCGTCCATCTGTCCATTCATCCATTGAGTAAGACAAGGTCCCTGCTCTTCCGATGCTCACAGTCTGGTAGACAGACAAGATAATAATTTAAGTGTTTTGAAGGGAAGCCTTCCTCAACCTTTCTCCTTCCCACCTCACTCCCCTCCCACCGTGAATTCTGGGTCACCCCCAAAGGGGAATTTTATACACACATCTTTGAAAAGCTCTCACATCAGGCTGAATTTTAGTAACATGTTTTCACCTCTCTTCTGTATTATAGCTCCTTGAGGGCAGGGATAAGTCTTATTCCCCTGCCCTTATCAGGAAAGGCAGAGAAGAAGAAGAATGGAATTTCCTGACAGAGACTGACACTGGAGACTGTTTGCCTTTTCCAGACTGTTTATTTCATTTTATTTTTTTTAACTGAGAAAAGAATGTTATCTTTTTTTTTTTTTAATACAGCAGGTTCTTATTAGTCATCAATTTAATACACATTAGTGTATACATGTCAATCCCAATCGCCCAATTCATCCCACCACCATCACCACCCCCGCCACTTTCCCCCCTTGGTGTCCATACGTTTGTTCTCTACATCTGTGTCCCGATTTCTGCGCTGAAAACCTGTTCATGTGTACCATTTTTCTAGGTTCCACATATATGCGTTAATATACGATATTTGTTTTTCTCTTTCTGACTTACTTCACTCTGTATGACAGTCTCTAGATCCATCCACGTCTCAAAAAATGACCCAATTTCCTTCCTTTTTATGGCTGAGTAATATTCCATTGTATATATGTACCACATCTTCTTTATCCATTCGTCTGTTGATGGGCATTTAGGTTGCTTCTATGACCTGGCTATTGTAAGTAGTGCTGCAATGAACATTGGGGTGCATGTGTCTTTTTGAATTGTGGTTTTCTCTGGGTATATGCCCAGTAGTGGGATTGCTGGATCATATGGTAATTCTATTTTTAATTTTTTAAGGAAGCTCCATACTGTTCTCCATAGTGGCTGTATCAGTTTACAATCCCAGCAACAGTGCAAGAGGGTTCCCTTTTCTCCACACCCTCTCCAGCATTTGTTGTCTGTAGATTTTCTGATGAAGCCCATTCTAACTGGTGTGAGGTGATACCTCATTGTAGTTTTGATTTGCATTTCTGTAATAATGAGTGATGTTGAGCAGCATTTCATGTACTTCTTGGCCATCTGTATGTCTTCTTTGGAGAAATGTCTACTTAGGTCTTCTGCCCATTTTTGGATTGGATTGTTTGTTTTTTTAATATCGAGCTGCATGAGCTGTTTATATATTTTGGAGATTAATCCTTTGTCCATTGATTTGTTTGCAAATATTTTCTCCCATTCTGAGGGTTGTCTTTTCGTCTTGTTTATGGTTTCCTTTGCTGTGCAAAAGCTTTGAAGTTTCATTAGGTCCCACTTGTTTATTTTTGTTTTTATTTCCATTACGAGGTGGATCAAAAAAGATCTTGCTGTGATTTATGTCAAAGTGTGTTCTTCCTGTGTTTTCCTCTAAGAGTTTTATAGTGTCCAGTCTTACATTTAGGTCTCTAATCCATTTTGAGCTTATTTTTGTGTATGTTGTTAGGGAGTGTTATAATTTCATTCTTTTACATGTAGCTGTCCAGTTTTCCCAACACCACTTATTGGAGAGACTGTCTTTTCTCCATTGTATATCCTTGCCTCCTTTGTCATAGATTAGTTGACTATAGGTGCGTGGGTTTATCTCTGGGCTTTCTATCTTGTTCCATTGATCTATGTTTCTGTTTTTGTGCCAGTACCATATTGTCTTGATTACTGTAGCTTTGTAGTATAGTCTGAAGTCAGGGAGTCTGAATCCTCCAGCTCCGTTTTTTTCCCTCAAGACTGCTTTGGCTATTCGGGGTCTTTTGTGTCTCCATACACATTTTAAGATATTTTTGTTCTAGTTCCGTAAAAAATGCCATTGGTAATTTGATAGGGATTGCATTGAATCTGTAGATTGCTTTGGGTAGTATAGTCATTTTCACAATATTGATTCTTCCAATCCAAGAACGTGGTATATCTCTCCATCTGTTGGTATCATCTTTAATTTCTTTCACCAGTGTCTTATAGTTTTCTGCATACAGGTCTTTTGTCTCCCTAGGTAGGTTTATTCCTAGGTATTTTATTCTTTTTGTTGCAACAGTAAATGGGAGTGTTTCCCTAATTTCTCATTCAGATATTTCATCATTAGTGTATAGGAATGCAAGAGATTTCTGTGCATTAATTTTGTATCCTGCAACTTTACCAGATTCATTGATCAGCTCTAGTTGTTTTCTGGTGGCATCTTTAGGATTTTCTATGTATAGTATCATGCCATCTGCAAACAGTGACAGTTTTACTTCTTCTTTTCCGATTTGTATTCCTTTTATTTCTTTTTCTTCTCTGATTGCCGAGGCTAGGACTTCCAAAACTGTGTTGAATAATAGCAGTGAGAGTGGACATCCTTGTCTCATTCCTGATCTTAGAGGAAATGCTTTCAGTTTTTCACCATTGAGAATGATGTTTGCTGTGGGTTTGTCGTATATGGCCTTTATTATGTTGAGGTAGGTTCCCTCTATGCCCACTTTCTGGAGAGTTTTTATCATAAATGGGTGTTGAATTTTGTCAGAAGCTTTTTCTGCATCCATTGAGATCATCATACGGTTTTTATTCTTCAATTTGTTAATATGGTGTATCACATTGATTGACTTGCATATATTGAAGAATCCTTGCATCCCTGGGATAAATCCCACTTGATCACAGTGTATGATCCTTTTAATGTGTTGTTGGATTCTGTTTGCTAGTATTTTGTTGAGGATTTTTGCATCTATATTCATCAGTGATATAGGTCTGTAATTTTCTTTTTTTGTAGTATCTTTGTCTGGTTTAGGTATCAGGGTGATGGTGGCCTCATAGGATGAGTTTGGGAGTGTTCCTTCCTCTGCAATTTTTTGGAAGAGTTTGAGAAGGATGCGTGTTAGCTCTTCTCTAAATGTTTGATAGAATTTACCTGTGAAGCCATCTGGTCCTGGACTTTTGTTTGTTGGAAGATTTTTAATCACAGCTTCAATTTCATTACTTGTGATTGGTCTGTTCATATTTTCTATTTCTTCCTGGTTCAGTCTTGGAAGGTTATACCTTTCTAAGAATTTGTCCATTTCTTCCAGCTTGTCCATTTTATTGGCATAGAGTTGCTTGTAGTAGTCTCTTAGGATGCTTTGTATTTCTGCGGTGTCTGTTGTAACTTCTCCTTTTTCATTTCTAATTTTATTGATTTGAGTCCTCTCCCTCTTTTTCTTTATGAGTCTGGCTAATGGTTTATCAATTTTGTTTATCTTCTCAAAGAACCAGCTTTTAGTTTTATTGATCTTTGCTATTGTTTTCTTTGTTTCTGTGTCATTTATTTCTGCTCTGATCTTTATGATTTCTTTCCTTCTGTTAACTTTGGGTTTTGTTTGTTCTTCTTTCTCTAGTTTTTTTAGGTGTAAAGTTAGATTATTTATTTGACATTTTTCTTGTTTCTTGAGGTAGGCTTGTATAGCTATAAAATTCCCTCTTAGAACTGCTTTTGCTGCATCCCACATGTTTTGGATTGTCGTGTTTTCATTGTCATTTGTCTCTAGGTATTTCTTGATTTCCTCTTTTATTTCTTCAGAGATATCTTGGTTAGTAACATAGTTTTTACCCTCCATGTGTTTGTGTTTTTCCTTTTTTTCCCCTATAATTCATTTCTAATCTCATAGTGTTGTGGTCAGAAAAGATGCTTGATATGATTTCAATTTTCTTAAATTTGCTGAGGCTTGGTTTGTGACCCAAGATGTGTTCTGTGCTGGAGAATGTTCTGTACGCACTTGAGAAGAAAGTGCAATCTGCTGTTTTTGGATGGAATGTCCTATAAATATAAATTAAATCTATCTGGCCTATTGTGTCATTTAAAGCTTGTGTTTCCTTATTTATTTTCATTTTGGATGATCTGTCCATTGGTGTAAGTGAGGTGTTAATGTCCCCCACTCTTATTGTGTTACTGTCAATTTCCTCTTTTACAGCTGTTAACAGTTGCCTTATGTCTTGAGGTGCTCCTATGTTGGGTGCATATGTATTTATAATTGTTATATCTTCTTCTTGGATTGATCCCTTGATCATTATGTAGTGTCCTTCCTTGTCTCTTGTAACATTCTTTATTTTAAAGTCTATTTTATCTGATTTGAGTATTGCTACTCCAGCTTTCTTTTTTTTTGCTGTATGCGGGCCTCTCACTGTTGTGGCCTCTCCCGTTGCAGAGCACAGGCTCCGGACGCGCAGGCTCAGCAGCCGTGGCTTATGGGCCCAGCCGCTCCATGGCATGTGGGATCTTCCCGGACCGGGGCATGAACCCGTGTCCCCTGCATTGGCAGGCGGACTCTCAACCACTGCGCCACCAGGGAAGCCCTCCAGCTTTCTTTTGATTTCCATTTGCATAGAATATCTTTTTCCATCCCCTCACTTTCAGGCTGTATGTGTCCCTAGGTCTGAAGTGGGTCTCTTGTAGACAGCATATATATGGGTCTTGTTTTTGTATCCATTCATGGAGCCTGTGTCTTTTGGTTGGAGCATTTAATCCATTCACGTTTAAGGTAATTATCGATATGTATGTTCCTATGACCATTTTCTTCATTGTTTTGGGTTTGTTTTTGTAGGTCCTTTTCTTCTCTTGTGTTTCCCACTTTGAGAAGTTCCTTTAGCATTTGTTGTAGAGCTGGTTTGGTGGTGCTGAATTCTCTTAGCTTTTGCTTGTCTGTAAAGCTTTTGATTTCTTCATCGAATCTGAATGAGATCCTTGCCGGGTAGAGTCATCTTGGTTGTAGGTTCTTCCCTTTCATCACTTAAAGTATATCATGCCACTCCCTTCTGGCTTATAAGTTTCTGCTGAGAAATCAGCTGTTAACCTTATGGGAGTTCCCTTGTATGTTATTTGTCATTTTTCCCTTGCTGCTTTCAATAATTTTTCTTTGTCTTTAATTTTTGCCGATTTGATTACTATGTGTCTCGGTGTGTTTCTCCTTGCGTTTATCCTGTATGGGACTTGCTGCGCTTCCTGGACTTCGGTGGCTATTTCCTTTCCCATGTTAGGGAAGTTTTTGACTATAATCTCTTCACATATTTTCTCGGGTCCTTTCTCTCTCTCTTCTCCTTCTGGGACCCCTATAACGCGAATGTTGTTGCGTTTAATGTTGTCCCAGAGGTCTCTTAGGCTGTCTTCATTTCTTTTCATTCTTTTTTCTTTATTCTGTTCTGCAGCAGTGAATTCCACCATTCTGTCTTCCAAGTCACTTATCTGTTCTTCTGCCTCAGTTATTCTGCTATTGATTCCTTCTAGTGTAGTTTTCATTTCAGTTATTGTATTGTTCATCTCTGTTTGTTTGTTCTTTAATTCTTCTAGGTCTTTGTTAAATATTTCTTGTATATTCTTGATCTTTGCCTCCATTGTTTTTCCGAGGTCCTGGATCATCTTCAGTATCATCATTCTGAATTCTTTCTCTGGAAGGTTGCCTATCTCCACTTCATTTAGTTGTTTTTCAGGGATTTTATCTTGTTCCTTCATCTGGTACATAGCCCTCTGTCTTTTCATCTTGTCAGTCTTTCTGTGAATGTGGTTTTTGTTACACAGGCTGCAGGATTGTAGTTTTTCTAGCTTCTGCTGTCTGTCCTCTGGTGGATGAGGCTATCTAAGAGGCTTGTGCAGGTTTCCTGATGGGAGGGACTGGTGGTGGGTAGAGCTGACTGTTGCTCTCCTGGTCAGAGCTCAGTAAAACTTGAATCCGCTTGACTGCTGATGGGTGGGGCTGGGTTCCCTCCCTGTTAGTTGTTTGGCCTGAGGCAACCCAACACTGGAGCCTACCTGGGCTCTTTGCTGGGGCTAATGGCAGACTCTGGGAAGGCTGACTCCAAGGAGTACTTCCAAGAGCTTCTGCTGCCAGTGTTCCCATCCCCATGGTGAGCCACAGCCACCCCCCGTCTCCACAGGAGACCCTCCAACACTAGCAGGTAGGTCTGGTTCAGTCTCCCCTGGGTTCACTGCTCCTTCCCCTGGGTCCCGATGCGCACACTACTTTGTGTGTGCCGTCCAAGAGTGGAGTCTCTGTCAAAGTCCTGCCATCAAATCCCACTAGCCTTCAAAGTCTGATTCTCTAGGAATTCCTCCTCCCATTGCTGGACCCCCAGGTTGGGAAGCCTGACGTGGGGCTCAGAACCTTCATTCCAGTGGGTGGACTTCTGTGGTATAAAGTGTTCTCCAGTCTGTGAGTCACCCACCCAGCAGTTATGGGATTTGATTTTGCTGTGATTGCACCCCTCCTACTGTCTCATTGTGGCTTCTCCTTTGTCTTTGGATGTGGGGTATCTTATTTGGTGAGTTCCAGTGTCTTCCTGTTGATGATTGTCCAGCAGCTAGTTGTGATTCTGGTGTTCTCCCAAGAGGGAGTGAAAGCACGTCCTTCTACTCTGCCGTCTTGGTTCAGCAAAGCCCAGACTGTTTATATTTTTACTGGTGGCTTTCTTTTAAGTTTTCCAAAACATTTTTTAATCTGTGTTTTTCTAATGATCATAAATAAAAGAATATTTTTGACTCCCTGCTAGGTAAGAAAAGGAATTGGAAACATTTTACTTATATCTCCCTGGTTTTTGTAAAGGTAACCTGGAATTTAAGGCCCAGATAATTGTCATCAAATTATTTCATATAGTATAGCTTGTCTTTTAAGAATGGCTTTATTATTTGCTTTTAAATCATATTTACAAAAATTATTTAGACTTAGCTCCATACTTAGCTGATTTACATTTTCACTGCCAGTTCTTTTATGGCACAACTTCCCCATTCTCAAATGCTTAATTCTGACTCATTCTTCTATTAACTCGGGTTCATTGATTTGAATTTTTTTAGGTAGAATATAGGGGAGGTGCATTTTTCTGAATCCTTCCTTATCTAAGATTCTCTTTTTGTTTCCTGCCATCTACGGACAACATTCTGGCTAGGTGTAATAGTTTAGGTCAAGAATTTTTTTCTTCATAACAAAGTTCCAGTTATAAAATAAATGTCATGGGGATGTAATATACAGCATGATGACTATAGTTAGTAATACTGTACTGCATATTTGAAAGTTGCTAAAAGAATAGATCTTGAAAGTTCTCATCACAAGAAAATAAAATTGTGACTGTGTGTGGTGACGGATGTTAACTAGACTTATTGTGGTGATTATTTCACAATACATACAAATATCAGATCATTATGTTGTACACCTGAAACTAATATAAAGTTATATGTCAATTATATATTAACTAAAAATAAATAAATAAAAAATTATTTTCATCAAAAATTTCTGAAAACCACCCATTTTATCCTGGAAAACGTTCAGTGCTGCAGAGTAGAAGTTTGAGAATTGACTGATTTATATCCTTTTTTGTTTGTTAAAATTTTTTCTCTATTCTTTTAATTAAAAGCATTGCCAGGATATGTCCAGGCATATGTTCTTTTTATAAATTTTGCCTATAAAACATGGCTGTTGATTTGTATATTCCAGACTTTATTCAGCCCAGGAAATTTTTCTTCAATTATATCTTTATTACTTCTGTTGCAGTTTTGTTCCTACATGAACAACACAGATATATTCTTTTAACTTGGCCTCCTTATTTAAATTTTTATCTCTTTTAAAATATTTACTTCCTTGTCCCTGCATTCTATAATACTCACCCAAATTTACCCTTTATACCACTGGTGTACTTTTCCATATGGTTAATTTTCCTCTTTGCTGCTTCTAATGCAGTATTGAAATATGTTATTGCATCTTTATCCCTCCAAAATAATCCCATAGCTCTTCTAACTCTCTTTCTGTCTCAGTATGATCATAATGGATTTCTGCCAATTTTACAGAAGGAATGTCATTTTTCTCTGTTGACGCTGAAGTTTTTGAAAAAGTTTCTTCTGGACATACTCTTGAGTCTTCAGAATGGTGTTCTCTTTTCATGTCCTGCAGTATACTTTCAGTCTGTCTCTTTTCTTTATGTATTCATCTTTGAATGAGAAGATTAATCCAGACCCAGGTATGGGCAAATAACAGACTATATAGCTTGCCTTTGGAACGGTTAACTATCCCCTTGGGTGCTACTTGAATATCCTTCTTACATCTGTAGTTGGAGGGATGGCTGATTATTCTTCCCACTTCCTAGCTCCATTCCCAGGGTTAGTGACACACACAAGTTTGGCCCTGTTGGGTTGAGGTGTGATTTTCTTCTATCCGCAATGCAAAAAACCCTATAACCCCCAACTGTCCAAAAAATGCCCCAACAGGCTCTTCTTGTCTTCCCCACATCTTTCAAAATTTGATTTTTACCAACTCTCTTCCACCTTCAGGAAGCAGAGTGTCCCTGGCAGGGACTCTCCCCACCGTCTTCCACATCTTGTACTATTGGTTGCTTGAAAGTTGTAGTCTCTAAAAGGATACAGAAAGATTTTTGGGGGTGCATGTGTGTGTGCATAAAGCTGTACTCTGGCTGCCTCAAAAGATGTCACTTGTGTAGTAGAGGATAGCTGGTCAGTTTTAAGGTTAATCTAGTCTCTGAGTCAAGGAGCAGGAGTGTAGAAATAAAGAACTCTCTCTTTATTGACTTTGAAAGAATTGAATCTCCTCTCTTTCATGAGATAAAGCATGAATAGGTCACTCACTGTTTCTCACAAGCCAATCGTGTCTGCTTCTGATATTGAGTTGATTCTGATATTGGGCTGTAATCAGTCCTATCTTTCTGAGGTTGTGGTGAGTGTTCACCATTCCTTGTAAATCATTTTTGGTGGGCAATAGATGCTACCAGAGAGACACTGTTTTGTATTAGCTTCACACATTGTTCTTGAGGTTCAGTCCTCAGAACCTTCCAGGGATTCCAGGAGCCCTTTGGATAAAGGCTTCCGTCGTCAGCACTTTAGTTTCTCCTACACCTGAATAATCAAAAGATAGAAAAAAAGAGTGAGCAAAGACAGCACAGTTGATCTGGTAACCCCCATTGCTAGGAAAGCTTGCCCAACTCCCCAGGGCTTTGGGTAAGGAAGTAGGAAGAATCTTCTTGTGTTTTCCATTCCAATGGGCAGGCCAGAACAGACCATGGAGTTTCAGACATGACCTGGGGGTCAGGGAGTCTGCTATTTAAACTTTTCATAACACCTAGTGCATTGTCGGTCGCCCAAAGGCATTGCAGAATATTGGTGGTAATAATAGCAATCAGAAACCTGCCATTCTACCTGGAAGATGTGCACATCATTCCCACTGTCATCTCCAGAACTTTCTTCAACACACATGCCTGAAGGGAAACTTTCTCTGTTCCAAAGTAGAACGTTATAGAGATGGGGGATGGGCAACTGATGACACGACTGAGATTCCCAATTGTTAGTGGATCTTCCTCCAGAAATGATTGCATAAGAACAGTAATGAGGATGATCTTTTCTGAAATTAGGAGAGTCACCAGCGCACACTAATTGATTAAATCATCCCAACACAAAATTATTGAACACCTACTGCATACCTACTGTCTTCACTGCTCATGGAATGTATTTGGAGAGACACACAAAGATCTCATTTCTACCAGGCCGCACGGTAACTCTCTCTTCTCCCTAAAAAGCACTCCTTCTGCCAATTAGAGAAGGTAATGAATTAGACAACAATGAGGAGGAAAGTGCAGGGGAGAAGGGAAAAAGATCATTCTAGAAGATGTTACCAAATGTGAATTATCCCTGGAAAGAATGTTCCAGCCCTGTGGTTAGTTTGTCACATAAGGGTTGGGGTCTTAGAAGGAGCACTTTGGACAAGTAAACAGAAGAGTGCCAAACCTGGGAGGGAGTGGGGGATGAAGGTGGTGCTTTTCGTAGAACAATGTTTCTGAGATGTGAGGGGATCGCTGGGCAGAGGGCTGGCCGGACCTGGAGTTCCTGCTCAAAGGGCGGAGCAAAGGGTGTTGAAGACAAACTCGTTTGCCTCACAGCTGTGCCTGAGGTTGTCTGAGGACCTTTGAGAAACATTCCCATCCTTCCCATGCCTCATACAAGGCGCCCAGATGTTCTGATTTAGGCGCAACAGGCCTTTCCCACTTGACATTCTCCCACAAATTTTCTTCACGTGTTCTCCCCAGGCCCTGTTCCCCACCTACACCCCTCCCCTTACCATCTGCCCACCTCATTTTCTCCTTTGCTTAGCCAAGTTATTTCTGTTTGCAAAACTGCTAACCCTTTATCTCTTCTATTATTGTTTCTCATGAGGAACTTTTCTGAACTTAACAGGTTTGGCCACTGGATTCTACCCTTTCACCCTGTTTTCCCTGGGGGCAAAGCAGAGCAAGACAGCCTCACCTACTGAAAGGAGCAGTGTCTTCTCTAGGTGAATTTGCTTATTAAACTGTGAGTCGATAATGCATGGTGGCCATTTTTCTCTTTTGCATGAGGGTCCAGGGCAGGGTGTGTTGCCAGCTGTTATATAAAGGACAAAAAGCAGTCTTTGAACAGACCTAGTGCCGCCCCTTGGCCGTAGTCAGGTACCTATGAGCACTTTATGTCCTGTGTGTTCTTTAATCCTCACCATAATCCTGGGAGGCAGGTTTCGTTAAGTAGGGTCCCAGATATTGAGCAAGACATACTTATGCTAAAATATGTTCTCACTGCCTGGAATGCAAATTTAAGTGTGTATCCTGTCTTCATTTGCTAACTCTGGCAACCGTTCATTGAGCCCAAACTGCAGATGAGGTCATGTGACTTGGCTCGGGGTGCTGGATAATGTTAGCTTCTTACTCCTGTCCTTCCCCAACTCCACCATTCCAGCAGTCCAAACAGAGGAAAAAACGAAAGAAAATATTATTTAAAATGAATGAATATTCTCTGGCCCTCTGCCCACGGACCATTTCATTATTTCATCTATTGTCAGCAGCAACCTGACAGCACTGAAATTCGGTAGAGGGCACAGTGATGATCTGATACTTCGGCTGAATCCCAACTAGAATTTTGACTTTTCTGAAGGGATGTGGCAAAGCAGAAGCCCAGAGGCCTTGGCATCCACAGCCATGAATAACTGCCCTGGCTTTGGCACCAACTCAATCTATGAACCAGGCTACCTCTGTTAATTCTTTTATGAGTTTTAGTTTCTTTGTTGAAAAGTTGAGACTGGGACTACTGACCTGCATTCTTCTCAGGATGAGGTCGTGCAGTGTGGTCCAGCATCTGGTACCAGGTAGACCTGGGTTTGAATCCCAGCTCTGCCACTTACCAACTGTGTGACCTGTGGCAAGTTACTTAACCTCTCTGTGCCTTGGCTTTCTCACCTATAAAATGGAGATAATGCTAGTACAGAAGAGAATGAAGGCTGTGGTTTGGAGGCAAGGCTTACTAATTAATTCGTGTATTCACACAAGCACTGAATTGCCAACCTAGTCAAATCCTCCTATAAAGAGCTCTGGTCAGGGGCTATGAACGAATGCCTAGCTCTGTTTGAGGAGCAACTAGGAATACCAAAGGAGCAGAAAACCTGACTTATGCCCAGAAGGACCAACGATCCCATGGAAGGAGACCAGTTGTACCCAGGTGAAACAACAAGACCACAAAATCAAGGGTGTGATGATTCAAGGCAAATCAGGCAGGAGGCTGAGGAGGTATGAATAGTAAGACTTAATAGTACGTCTTGTGCTCTTATACCCATTGCGATTTATCAAAGGCATTTCCAGACATTTCAGGTGAGGTAATGAGCGGTCAGAATGAGGAAGGGACTGGATCCGGGAAGCTTCTAGAGGGGAGGGGATTCTTTGAGCAGTCATAGATTTGGATTGGAAGATGGCATTTCTGGTAGGACAAGGCCAAAATGCAAAGGTGGGGGAGTTGGTGACACCGCATGGGACAGCAGAGGAGTTGAAGTGGGCCTGCAAGGAGACTGAAGCTGGGCCTTGGAACTTGCTTTGCCCTCAGGTAGTTGTACGGCTGGCCTCTCAATGTTCAGGACTTGGCTTACGTTACTCCATCAGGTGTCCCCCCACCTGTCTCTCTATGTCATATCACCCTGTTTTATTTTTTATTACATTTTTTTGTTTAATGAAATTATTCCATTTGTAACATCTTATTGTTTATTCTGGCTCCCCTAATGGAATGAAATCTTCATGCAAGCAAGAACATTGAGTCCATAGCAGATACTCAAAGCGTATTTGTTGGAGGAATGCATGAGCAGGTAGATAGATGGCTCAGAATTCTAGTTTAAGGAATTAGGTTTTATAGGAAATTATGAGGACTTCAATATAAGCTGTATAGAGGTACACTGTATGTCCCCAGAAGGGCCCTTTTGTGACAGGGGTCAGTGAGTGGTCCTTCCCTTTCCTCTTTGCTTAAAATGAGTCCGGAGGGTGATGGGAGTTTGGGGGAGTGTCCGTGGGTGAAGGCAGGGGCTGGCTTTCAGAGCCTCTCAATCTGCGGCTATGTTAGGGCAGTGGCTCTCATCCTGGCTTCCCATTCAAGCCCTGGGGAAATTAAAAAATTCCCAATTCCCAGGCTGCACCCCTAAGTCCAATAAAATCCAAATCTTTGAGGTGAGGCCCCAGCTCAGCATTCTGTAAGCTTCCCTGGCGATTCCACTGTGCAGCCGAGGGTAGAAAGCACTGTGCTAGGTACCACTCACGTCTCTCACAAACTTCAGGCATGATTAACTGGCCTATCTTATTCATAATAAGGCATAAAGTAGAAACCAATAACTCTTCTTCTGATCGTCCTTACAGACACCGTGCCCAGAGGTAAAGTGCAGCCAGCTAGGTTCTTGGGTCCATTTGTATGTTTGATAACGTGTTTGGAATTAGCCATACATTTCCATCCACTGGGGTAGACCAGTTCTAGCCAGGTCTCACATGTCATCCTGACGAAACATTATTTTGGGTGCTGGTGGCTGGCAGTCCTGAGCTGGCCTCTGTTCTGCTGGCCCCATCAGCTGGCTCAGCTCCAGCCTCCACTTTCGCTGCCCTTGTGGTGGCCGCATGGCCCAACTTCTGTTTATCGCATCGTCAGCAATGCTGGGGACCTAGAGTGACTTAATATGGTTGATATTCGTTACATGTCACATGGAGGACGCCAAGCCGACGTCACCAGCAAATCTCATGTCCCTGCTCCCCAGCTGGCCCAGGTTGAGGGGCCTGGAGAAGGCAGGCGGCCTGAGGTCTCCCTCTTGGAAAGGGGCTGTTGAAACTGCCTTAAGTCCTCTTAGAACTTGCCTTTGAGACCTGTTTTGCTGAGTGTCATCCCTTTCCTCCATCCTCTGTGTGCCAAGATCTATGTGAATCTTCTTGGGCTGTGTATGCCATGTGACCTCTGATGGAATCAAACATCTGGGCAATTAATCTATAGACCTGCTTCTAACTGGACTAATTGGCACAGAATTAATAGAGCTGCAGAGAGACCTGCTGCTCCTGTCTCAGTGCCAAACAAAAGAAGCAACCAGTCAGTCATTCAGGCAGTAGATGCCCTGGAGCAGTCTGAGACCCATTTTGCTCATTAGCCAAATGTCTACTTGCCCCGTTCCCCTCTCCTCACAAACATTTGCTGCAGAATGTGATTTTCATGAATCGTGTCCCTGTGTCTTGTTTTGGAAACCATGAGTAACTGCTGTAAACATAGCATCGAATCTTCCTGTTCTTTGGGTGTCCTGAGATTTATAGTGGTCATGGTGGCTAATTGATTAATTAGTCCTTCATTTAACAAACACATTGAATGAGCCCTTTATAAACGGATCTTTATTGAGCACCTACTATGTGTCAGTCTCTCTTCTAGTCACTAGGGATACAGTTTGGAAGGTAGGCAATAGATAAGCAGAACAAATAAATGAATAACTAGAGATGAGATGATTTGGGGCGATGATAAGTGCTATAAAGGCAGCACTGTGATAGAGAAGAGGATGGAGGAAAAGATTAGATATGAAACAATCTAGTGGTTAGGGCTGGCAGGGTGGTGAGAGATATAGAGAATTGCTGTGTGTGTTGGGGCTGGAAGGCTGAGGAAGACGTGGCCCTTCATCTCACAGAGCTCCTGGTCTAGTTGGGGATATGGACAAAGAATGATGAAGAATAATACACGAAGTGCTCCGATGGAACCGTGTAAAAGGGAGTGCTTAGAGGGGGAGACTAGCTACATGAAGGTGGGGCAGGCAAGGCAAGATTGTGATGCTGCAACAGAAAGGAAACTTGGAAGTCAAAGGATAAAGTTGGCTGGAAAAGGGGAAGAATAAAATTGTGTTAGGTGTTCATTTGTTCAACCACATTTTATTGAGCACCTACAATGCGCCAGACAGTGTTCTAGGTGCTGGGGTTACAGTGGTGAATAATAGAGAAAAAGTCCCTGCCCTCCTGAACTTATATTCTAATGGGGGGTGTAGACAGTGAATATGTAAGATAACTATGGATGGTGACAACGGTTATGAAGACAATACAAGATAATGTTTAAGGGAAAGTTTGGGTGTGTTTTGAGGGCAGTGATGGGAATGGGACTAGTTAGGATGGCCGGCGTAAGCCTCTGGAGGGGGAGACATACACTGCGATCGGATCACGGGGCAGTCTGGGAGAAGGGGAGTCCTAGGTGGAGACAACTACAGGTACAGAAGTCCTGAGGCAGGAAGAAGCGTGACAAGTTTGAGGAGTAGATAAAAGGTCAGTGTGGCCGGAGCCTGGTGAATGAGGGGGGAGAGTGGAGGTTCCAGAAGGAGTCAGAGATGAAGCAACCAGGGAAGCAGGAGACCCACCTATGAAGCCATTGTAGGGATTCAGGATAGAGAGGATGGAGGCTTGACCTGGAGTGAGAGCTTTGGAGGTGGTAAAACATGGAAAGTCGAAGCTATTTTGAGTAATAGAACTAACAGGACCCTGCTACCTGGTCCTGGGTACTTTTCCTTGGGTACTTTTTCTTTGCAGATGAGCCATTGATGGGCATCAATGTTGTCGTTCAGTCTTTTTTTTTTTTTTTTTTTTAATTTATTTTGGGCTGTGTTGGGTCTTTGTTTCTGTGCGAGGGCTTTCTCTGGTTGTGGCAAGTGGGGGCCCCTCCTTATTGCGGTGCGCGGGCCTCTCACTATCGCAACTTCTCTTGTTGCGGAGCACAGGCTCCAGACGCGCAGGCTCAGTAGTTGTGGCTCACGGGCCTAGTTGTTCCGTGGCATGTGGGATCTTCCCAGACCAGGGCTCGAACCCGTGTCCCCTGCATTAGCAGGCAGATTCTCAACCACTGCGCCACCAGGGAAGCCCCCGTTCAGTCTTTTTATTTTAAATGCAACACACCTTTATCTTGTCTTTCCAGACATTTGATTTAGCTTTCATAGAAACAAGAAGTCTTTCCTTTTGTACTTATAGTTGATCGACTTATTTAATATTGAATTAAATTATGTAATTACAATACTGAGTACAACAGGTAGAGACAGGTTAGGGAACAAGTGCAACGCACTCTTGCAGAATGCACGATCCACCAGAAGGGAGGGCTTCCTACCCAGTGCCCCACAGCCACCAGCCTCCAGAGCGTCCAGGACCTCCACCAGTAGACTTTATAGAGAGTAGGGGGCATGTTCCTTAATCTGGCTAATAGGTTAAGTGAGATTCATTTAAAAGAGCTCCTACTGATAGAAATACATAGACAGTGCATATTTGTATGTGCCAGACACTTGAATGAAATACTTGTATGGAAATGATTTTGCTTTTCTAATTCTTTTTTTCTTCTGGCTCTACCACTTCCAAAGACTGGTTCTAATTTAAACTGGTTTGGTAGGATTTTAAAAACAACAACTTTGATTTTGTTTTCAGTGTAGTTAAAAAAAAATTAATACTTGGGTTGGGTTCAGAGTTCAGCCAATTAGTGTGTCCATTTTGGTTTGTGAGTCATGTCATCCTGGCCCACATTACTCACAGTGAGGAATGATTCAAAACCAGTGCTTCTTTTCTTCTAGCCCAGAGTCTAAAAATGCTTCAGGCCTCTTTTGTTCTGAGACATCCTTGTTCTAAGGAATCCTAAAGTTACATTTATAGGGGAAAAAAATATCATTTTCAGAAAGAGACTGACGTAAGAACCCACTGTCTTTTCATTCTAGTGCTGAAGATGGTCTTTATTTCCCTTTCCTTTGCATGGTATCAGTGTTGGCTGAACACATTTCGAACTCATTGGAAGTTGGTTACCTTAGGAACAGAAGACTTCAGTATTTCTGGTTTGGTCACAAAGGAGCCATGGAGCATCCTCTTCAGAACCTAAGGATATTTCCTTGGGTACCTGGTAGTGGAGGACCATTCAGACATGGACTACCCTTTCTCCCCAGATCTGGGCACAAACTCTGCCATTCAAAATGGAAATACAGTCAATCAGTGGCACATGCAGGGCACTGTGTGGTTTTCTTTGCTTCTTCCCCCATGGCTCCTTTTTCTAGGAGCTTCCCTCCCACTCTCTTGTCTCATTGTGATGTTTTCAAGATATCAAATATCCTACTAGCATGAACCGTGTGGTACTGAATGAAAGCTGAAGACATTGTATGAACTCATGTCTAACTTAATATAGATACAGGTGGATTTATGTCTATGTCTACATCTACATCTATACCTATACAGCTATATCTGTATCATCTACCTACATATATGTGTAAATATAGATACGTGTGTATACATGGGTTAGTATATACACTTATATTTCCTAGCTCTGTCCACTGAGTGGGCCTAGAAGCAATTAGCACACCCAGTGCCCAGATTTTGTTTTCTAATATCATTCTCCCATAAAAGGACCAGGGCTTCTTGGAGAAATGGCAGATTCTAGGGCTGGGGAAGGGAATATGCAAAATGAGCCTGGAGCATCTTACAGTGCCAGAAACAAAAGAAGTACTCAAGAAGCAAAGTGAGGGGGTACGTCAGGGGGACACAGGAGCCAACTGGAAAAGCTCCCAATAGACAAAGCCGGAACAATCTGAGCAACAAAATGAATAGTATAGTCTTGGATTATAACCCAAAGTACAAAATAAGTATTCATAAGTCTGTAGTGATATAAATGAATTATTGAATAAATAAATAAATGGGGGAGAACAGACAAACCTGAACAGAAGAATCCCAAATAATGTAGCTACTGCTCCCTCCAGGAGGTAGAACGTAACTCTCTGCCCCGAAGTATGGGACATGCACAGTGACTTCCTTTTAATGAGTACAGTGGAGTACATTCCTTTAATGAGTACTGCCCCGAAGTATGGGACATGCACAGTGACTTCCTTTTAATGAGTACTTCCTTTTAATGAGTACATGCACAGTGACTTCCTTTTAATGAGTACAGTCACTACCTGAGCCAGAAGATCAACGTCAGCAGTGTTAAGTCACCTTGATGGCATGTACCCTTGTACCCTTGTATCCTTGATAATGCTGTGATGGGAATAGCACCTTACCTTTGTGATCTTCTAGACAAACCCATAACCCCAGTCTAGCCGTGAGAAAAATATCAGACAAACCCAAATGGAAGGACATTCTACAAAATACCTGCCCAGTACTCTCCTCAACATTGTCAAGGTCAACAGAAACAAGGAAGGTTTGAGGAACTGTCACAGTCTAGAGGAGCCTAAAGACACGTAACAACTAAATGTAATGTGGTATTCCCATGGGACCCTGGCACAGAGAAATGACATTGGGTAAAAACTAAGGAAATGTGAATCAAGTATTGACTTTACTCAATTATAATGTATCCATATTATTTCATAAGTTGTGACAAATGTACAATATTCATGCTACATTTGGGAAACTGGGCGTGGGATATATGGGAACTCTCTGTAGTATAATTACAACTTTTCTGTAAACCTAAAATTTACAGAAATAAAAAAAAAAGTTTCTTTTGAAACCCTCTCTCCCTGCCCCCACCCCACCCACTTTTCTTTCTCTTGACCCTCTCTTAACATAGTGGTCACCGCTCTATGCCCTGGTCATGCAAGAAATTGTAATGGCACAAGCAGGCAGCCTTGGCATCTCTCTGAATACAATGTGGCAGCTCTCGCTTGTTGGTATGGAGAGCCGAATACCACTTCTGGTTTCCCGGCACCCTTATTTCTTGACTTATCTAGTCTCTGGGGGCTTATCTGAGGCATTTTTATGGGCTGTAGTGTGGTCTGAGAAATAGCTAGTTTGCAGCCTGGAGGAGTCCTGTGCGTCGGTCTTTTGGTGCTGCAGGAGCCAGACGCTGCACTGCTGGGGCAGGGACCCAGTGCCCTCTGGGTGAGGACAGTGGGGTGTTCTGAGGACTGACACATCTAACTCTGATTGGGCTGACGTCTTCCTGAAGGCAGCCTGGATATCCCTTTCTGCTCCACCATCTATCTCTGTATATGTGATATAACCTCTGTCTCCTCTTCTGGACCGTTATTCTAGTCTCCTTTTTCTTTTTAATCTTCGCCTTTAAACACTCTCCTTAGATTTACAGGGATTGATTATATGGCTATATTGGTTATATGCCAAGAGGGGCAGAATTTCATGGGGAAGTCGATGGTGAGTTACCACGTGCACCCACAGGACCTGCTCTCCCCATGCAGCCCTGGAGGAGGGATTCAGACTCCCTCCCCACCTACCCGAACACCTGGGTGGCAGGAGCTAGGATTTCTCCAGTGGCCCTGGGGGAAGTAGGTGGGTGGACTGGGGGACAGGGCTGTGCAGCGGGAGGGTGACAAGGCAGGGTTGCTCTCCCCCCTTCCTTCTACCTTTGTCCTCTCCTCCTTCCCCATCCCCAGGCACGCCCTGCCCTCTGAGAGTAGGGGCCTGGGGAGAGGGGAGGGGAGCCTGGGCCGGGCAGGGGTGTATGGAAGGGAAAAGGAGGAAATTCCTGACCACGACAGGGAGGGTGGGACACTCTGGGGACAGACCAGACGGGGGAGTTCTCTTGTGAGGCAGTCCCCAGGTCAAGCGTGGAAACTGGCTTCTGCCTGTGAGTGGTGAGCAACAGGCAGAGAGGTGACTGGTGCCTGGAGCAGCAAGGTCTGGAGAAAGCACGCATAGACGTGAGCTAATTGGCTAAGAGTTCAGACATCAGGGTCAGAAGGACTTGCGTTTGAATTCTGGCCCTGATTCTTCCTGTGTGTGACCTTGAGCAAATGACTTTGCTTCTCCATCTTACTCAGCCTGTTTCCTCCCCTGTGAAATCCCTTTCCTCTCTTCTCCATGTCAGTCATGGCCTTCAGCACTCTCAAAGATTGGCTGTTTTTAATAGATCTCTTTTCAGTCCACTGGTTTGTTTTTCTGTCCTTACTGTAAGCTCAGATCCCAAGAACTGGTTGTTTTCGTTTGTTTTTTAAGACAACAAGTGAACATGAGTGTGTTTTGTCACTGAACCATTTTACGTGCTAAAGCTCATAATGACAGCAGTGTCTGTTAGGTAGATAAACGGTGTGTCGAGGATACAGATGTTAACATAACTTCTTAATTTGTTGATCACGCTTTTACAGCTGCTAGAAAGACACAGCACAGCGTGTGTCTGGTATGCTCTGTGTTGATTACACCACCAAAGTGATTTCCCAAGACCCAAATCTGATCATGTTCTCACTCATTTAAACATCTCCAATGACCACCATTGCCCAGAAGACCAAGCTCACACTTGGAAGGCAAAACCACGGCTGATGTGACCCAAACATACTCTTCATCACCCGCCTCCCCGACCCTCTCCTTCCTTTCACCACATCTATGCCCCAGGAGAATGGATTTCAACGCCTCCTGAACACATCCTGCTCTCTCATGTTTCCGAGTCTCTACCCATATGCTTCTTCCTTTGTTTTTCTGGAAGGTTTCTATGTATTCAAAACCCAGCACAACTGCATCTCTGTAAAGCATTCCCCAGTTCCCCCAGGCAGAGCTCTGTGTTCACTCTTCTTACTCATGGGTAGAGAGCTTTACATGCCTGTATCAATGCACTGACAGCGTCTGATGAATATTGGAGGCATCCGTCTACACTACTGGTCTGGGAATGAACTGCCCAAGGTGTGGCCAGTGTTCTCTTTGTCTTTGTATCCCCAGAGCCCAGCACAGTGATTGGCAAATAGTAGGAACTTAAGCAGGTGAATGAATACAGACCCATTTCCATGTACTTTGTATGTGTTATTTTTCCAAGAAAAGCGGTTATTAAGATGGATTCTGGAGTCCACCAGCCCTGAATTCAAATCTCGGTTCTGTCATTTGTGAATGAGTTTAGCCAGATTACTTAATGTCTCAGTTGCTTCAGCTCATACATGGGAGTAATATTAATCTTATAGGGATGTTGGGAAAATTAAGTATGAAAGTAAGCTACTTAGCAGTGCCGGGCACAAATAATCATCCAGTGAACTATAACTATAATTATTGGACCAAAGTGTCCATGTTCTCATGACAGAGACCCCTTTATGTGTAGCAGCACGTGGCTATGAGACAAACACCTTGGAACAGAGATGCTATTGGTGCAGGATCAATCCATTTGAGAGTCAGACCATTAACCTTGATCCTGTTGGCACTGTGCCCAGCCTAGTTGTATTTGAAGATCTGAGGGAAAACTCAAATGGCTCAAATGTCTAGAGAAGCAAGAAAACCCATTTAAACCAGGTAGCAGATCAGGGAATTTTACCTCTCGTTACGTTTCATATAGGCAAGTCAGTTGTTTCCTTGCCGCTGGCCTTGGTGACTGTCCTTGGTCATTATTAATAAATGTAACTGTTTGCATTTTCTAAATATGTTGAAATTTCACAAGTCATTTATTTACAGGACAAACACCAAAGCAAATCAACCCAGTTTTTGGAAAAGCAGCTGATGTAGGCGTAATCCACATCTTACATTAACATGGAGGATTTGAAATTGAGCACTTTGGTCTTTCTTGTACTTCAACCATTTGCTCTTTACCCAGAACATACATATCCCTGTGTGATACGTATTCTTTTAAATGTTTTATTACGAAGGCATAGTTTTTCATCAACTGCAGATTTCATCTGTGCTCAGAAAGCATTCAGTGACTGCCCTCAAGGAAAATTAAGAGGCAGCCCAGATACTCGCTAAACCAGCATTCAGGGTGACCTAGTCAAGCGTCTTGAGGCTGCTGCCCTTAACTTAAACAGTTTGCCCCGGCCGCATGGCTCAGGCTGCCAAGGAAATAAACCAGGACCCTCGAGGGTGTTTCGTGCTAGAGTGGCATTTGCAAATCTGGTTTGGGGGGGCTCTTGACAAAGGTGGTTCCTTCCTGTGCTCCTCTTGTGCTGACTCGGTTCAGTGCAGGAGGGCCACCAGCAGTTTCTGGAAGTCCCCAGAGGTGTCTGAGCGAACCATGTCAGAGAGAGACTTCTGATACTTTTCTTGGAACTTGGCTTTTATCCCCTGAAGGTCCACCTGTAGGAGAGATAACAACAGCAACTGGGACATTTATAGCGTTTTCACCGTAAACATAGGCAGCCACTGTTCTGAGCACGTCATTCTCACTTGCTCATTAATGCCTCAAAGCAGCCCTTAAGAGTCGGAGTTATTATTCTTCCTATTTCGTGGCTGAGAATAGGAAAGCTGAGTTCAGTGTCTGTGTGTCTGTTCCAGTAAAACTTTGTTTATGGACACTAAAACTTGAATTTCATATGATTTTATGTGTTACAAAAATATTATTTTTCCTTTGAGTTATTTACAGTTACTTTAAAATAATCATTTTCAGGTAACAGGACTGTACAAAAACAGGTGGCGGGCCTGATTCGGCTTGCAGGCCACAGTTTGCTGACTCTTAGTATAAGGTTAAGAAAATTGTCAACACAGTTTGAAATGACGCCTTTTTTTTTTCTCTTGTACCCTGATCAGCAAGGATATTAGTGCCAAACAACAAAATTCAATTCATTATCAATTTTTAGGACTTATTTTGAATCTACGGTTGACCCTTGAGCAATACAGGAATCAGGAACGCAGACACCCCCGTGCAGTCTAGAATCTGTGTATTGCTATCTCTGCCTCAAAAACAAAGGAATTTGATCAATGACTCACCCAAGGGCAGGAAGCTGAAACAGTTTGGATAGAATCAGGCCTCAAACCCTAGTTCTTTTGATTCTACATATTGTGATCTCTAATGGAGCACAAACTTCTCCCCACACTTAGTTAATGTAAGGATCCATAAAATGAAAATACAGGTGCTGTTATTTACTGAAAAACTCTGCATATGGGCGCACCCACACCATTCAAATCCACGTTGTTCAGGGATCAACTGTAACTCATTGAAAAGCTTGAAAAACCTAGGTGCTGGAGGTGGGGAAAGGACTCAGAAGAAACAAATATAAAAAGATAGTTCTGCTCTGAAGATTCTGACCACCTAGTAAAGGAGATAATACTTGCACCATGGAAGATATAATTCCAGAAAGAACACAGTAAGTCTCATAAAGGAAGCACAGAGCTCTCTTTAACCAGGAGTTTTTTGTTTGTTTTTTGTTTTTAGCTTTGTTGTTATCGTTGTTTTTAATTTAGACTCTATCTTGCTTTCTTGAGAGACTCACAAACCATTGCTCAAGCTTCTGGTTCTTTTCTTCTCCTGCCCCAATTAGAGGGCCCAACAGGAGGGAGAAAGGTGAGAGCAGGAGAGGGTAGGAAAGGGAGGAATTGTTGGAAGTGGATGCTGCGCAAGAGAGAGACTGCATCAGGCAGGTGGGCTGTGATCCCTGCTCCCCTGGCTGGTAGGCTGCTCAGCTGGGGGAGGGGCAGGAAGTGGTGGGAGGGGTGGGTCAGTGCAGGGATGGGGTGGGGCTCACGGGGCTCTGTTCTAGTACCTGGTGGCTTTGGGGGATTAGGGGATCTGGCCAATATATCTGGCTGGGCCAGAAGCATTCCGAGGGGATGGTCCCCATGTGGAGATGGCCCAGGACCTGTGGTCAGTACTGAGATAGGACAGAGCATCTTGGAATAAACAGGCTACAGCTCATGCATGCTGGAGTGAATATGGCACCCTGAGGAGCCCTCGGAGTGGTCCGACCCCCTGGGGTCTTTAAAATCCTTGCTGGGCTTTGTCACCAACCTGCTCCTTGGAGTGTCTTAGGATCTCCAGAGACTCTGGCTGGGGGAGGCGAGTTACTAAGAGACAGAGATACAGAGAAGGCTGAGACCTGGAGAGATAAGGGAAAGAGAGAATCAGAGCAACCAAAATAAAACAAAGAGAGTGGCAGAGAGACTGGAGGAGGGAGAGGGGAGGAGGAAAAAGAAAGGGGCTTAAGAGAGAGAGGGAAATATGAATTGTGGAGGAGGGAGGAGAGGAGAAAGAGGGGGAGGAGAAATTCCAGGAATAGAAATAAAAACGAAAGAATAGTTGTGTTGCTAAGTTATATTTCAAAACAGTGTCAGATATTAAGTATTATTTGTCAAAAAGCTGGGGGCCAGAATTTGGGTTGGTATCTTTTCCCCCTCATTTAACACGTTTTTGAGGGAAGATGTCTGTGGTTTTCAAGTGCCCAGTTCCACTTCACTCTCCAAGGCCTCTCTGCTGTGGATGAAATGCCATTTCCCATTTATTCTGCAGTTCCTCCTCTCTGTGGCCCTGTGTTCTGAATATGAGTCTTGACAGCTGCTCCCAAGCTTCTGGCCACTCCTCTTCCTGTGCCTTTGTTGTACTCGTGCACTCTCAAAGGGGGGCGATATTGTTCCCAACGGGGGCAAAAACTGGTTCTTAGAGGGTGAAAAAACATCTTAATCTTCTTATGTAAAATTAATTACGTATGTGCGTAGGGAACATAAACAGATTCACACAGTGTATGCCGTGTTAACATTTCTTGGAGGGGAGTGACAGTTAGGAGAAAACTGGGTCTAAGAAGGCTCCCTGGGGGGGAGGGTGGGCGATCGCTAATTTAAAAAAGGTTGAGAAACATTGTCTTGTACTGATGTGGTTTTTTGTGCAAAATTGTGCTTCTGGGATGTGTTTAAGGAAATAAAGGCCTAGCTCAGGAGTCGGGAAATTACTTGCTCGGGTGATCTAGTCCATTGTTCACCTTTCAGAGTGTCTGTTTTACCTTCCTTAAAATGGAGCTGCCGTATCCGGAACAGCCCCTCCAGGTTCCCTCCACACACTACCCCGAGCTCTCCGGAGCCACAGACGACAGACATAGAAGCCGCTAACGTTACTGCATTTGTATAAAAAGAAACAGACTGAAGCACAGCACACTGTCCTCTACAAAGTCTGGGAAGGCAAGGGCCCTCTCTGTTTTACTCTTTCTGTAAATAGGCTCTTACTAAAAACGACCGGTAGATGACATCAGTGGTGGCAAAACGAGAAGGTGGAGCCCAACGAGTGCGTCTTACCTCCGCCTGGGTCACAATGATGTCAATGAGGGTCTCCTCGTCGGTCCCCGCACCCTTCATGGCCTTGTACAGACAGTCAGCAAAGTAGCCCTCGAGGTCCCGGGCACTCCTCACTGGGCAGGGCAAAGGGAGAGAGAACGTGATGTGTTCATGTTTTGTGGAATAACACAGAGACCCTGGGAAGGAACAGAGCTGGCTCAGAGTGTCACCTGGCTGCCCTTGGAGCTGATGGAATTGTGAGGCCAGTGTTTGAAAGGAGCAGACTTCACACTGTTGATAATGGGATCTGGAAGATTCCCCTGGGGTCAGGGCATCTGGACTCTTGGACCAAAACCCCTTCAGACACCTAAGAACCTCTCCTGTTCCCTGAAGACCCTTGGGAGGAGGCGGAGGGCTGTGACCATCCTCAGGCCCTCCCTGTAAAGTTCATGATTCTCACCAGCAGGAATACCTTCTCATCTCTAAGAGAAATCTCTGATGTCAGAGTTGGGTTTGGAGGGGAAACACGGACTGGCTGGCAACCTTGCCATATAAAACTTCATAATCTTGAAGATACGCTCAGTTGGACCGTGGCCCTCCTCAGCCCATGCTAAACAACCTTCCTTTCTTTTGTTTTTCCTCACTAGGTTTTATTTTTTTATTTTTAAAAATATTTATTTATTTATTTTGGCTGCCCCGGGTCTTAGTTGCGGCACACGGGATCTTAGCTGAGGCATCATGCGGGATCTAGTTCCCCGAGCAGGGTTGGAGTCCAGGCCCCCTGCACTGGGAGCACAGAGTCTTACCCGCTGGACCACAGGGAAGTCCCTCACTGGGTTTTATTTGTGAGCTTCATCTCTGAATCTTCTCCAAGGTCCCCGCAATCATCTTAGTTCTCCATCTGGGATGTGGGCTTGAGGCAATGTTTGATCCTGTCTACAGAGCACCTTCCTCTGATGCTGCTAGTTGCTCTTTTCTGGCCCTGCCCCAGCCAGAAATGAATAAAGCATGATCTAATCCTCAGATTAACAAAGTATGGTTTCTATTCACCAATCAGGGGATGGGGTGCATCTCTGCTCCTGGGGATAAATCATGATTGCTCTCCCCTCCTCCAAGTCTCGTATGGGTCCACCAGGACTAACACTTTGGGAGAATGAACCCTTTACTGTTTATGTTGCTGACATTTACCTAGAACACTTAACGTTTTTGATGTTAGTGGTAAATAATAAGGAATACATTCAGCATAAGTGTGGAATGCACATCCTTAATGTGTCCTGCAGTGAGAACTCTTGTCTTCTAGGTAATTGCCGATAGAATGCTTACCAGGAAGGGGGAGGAACAGAATTAGGAAAGCAGAGTCTAGGCTGTGGGGGTGGGGGGTCTGTCTCCTTATTTTATAGGTCATGTGGCAGCCGCCAGCATGTCAGTGGAGAAGCCCAGACCCAGGAGTCTGAATCCACAAGCTGCTGGATTGGTGGTGGTGGTGATGGGGTGGGGGGGGGGTGAACCTGGCAATTTGGGGAGCAGCGTGTTTGAGACTCACTGTGACACCCCCCCCCAGACGTTCTGAGCTAGTGGCCTCACAAGGTTTTCCCGAGGACCCCGTCCTTTGTGCTCGTACTAACTGACGCTTTAGTGATCGTCTGCCTAACTTCAGTGCGTTCCGTCCCCACACCAGTGACTTCCCCCCCGACACTCCTTCTTCCTGATATTTTGGGGAGAAAACTCAACTTTTCTACCGCATACAGTCTATGCCTGGTGAACAACCTTTGTTGTTCGCAGCGGCAGGAATAGCCCGAAAGTTTGGGTGGGGCCAGCTTGGGAGGATGCGGGAATAAAGATCTTCGTGCGTGTGAGAGGAGGGGCAGCCAGCCAGCCCGCGGTGCCTCGGCCTGCAGAGCAGGGGCTCTCAAACTCCAGGGGCGTAAGATGATCACGGGAGGAGCTTGTCAATGTGTGACTCTGGGCTGCATTCCAGGAAGTCCTAAGTGGGTAACCTGGAGTGGCCTCCCGAGACTTTCACACGCCTCCCCACGTGAGTCTGATGCAGGGGGTCCATGGACCCCGCTTTGAGAAGTGCTGCTCCGAAGGCTGCAAGCGGTGGGAACCGTTTGGTCGCATAACACCTCCTCCTCAATTTTAGTGGCAAACTGGCATCTTTATGAGTTAGGCGGGAGTAGGGTGGGGAGTGTGTAGAGAATTTAGTCATGAAGTCATGTTCCACTCTGTGTGTGGTTCCTTTTCGAGGTCTTTTCTAATCTCTTTTATATTTGCTACCAGTGGAGTCCACCCAGCTCCTGCATTTCATGGTCCCCCAACTGCAGGGATGGGTCCTTTCCTTCCTCTGGACCTGCCTTGCTCTGATTGGTTTTGGTTTTATCTTTACTGTAGCTCAGTCTGTTGATTTGTGTGTATCTGCCATGAGTTTGAAGCTTCTTAAGAACAGGAACTGGACCTATTTACCTCTGATCCCCACGCCTGGCTCAACTGCTGGCCCAGGCAGGTGCTAAGTAAATGTTAAAGGGTTGAATGGTTTTATTACCATTAATACTTAATTCTAATAAGAATTAGTATTAATCTTCTGACTGAACTCTGGCGTTCTCCTGCTTCTTTACACTGCAGGTACAGAAAGGCTTTGGAGCCTTGTAGCTGGGCCATGAGTAGATCTCTCCGTTTACTTAACACACTCATCCTTAAAGCCCTAAGGACAGTCATCTGTGTGTATCCATTGTGGGACGGGAGTGACATTAAGGATGTTCAGGCCTCTATAACAATAGCAGACCTGCTAATCTGAATGCAAAATGAGGGTGGAAAAAAAAAATCAATTGCTGACATTGCCCCCAAAATCCCATCAGAAAAACAAAACAAAAGGGTTTGGCAGCGAGAGCACATTTTGTAGCTTCCAGGGGCTGCTTTTTTGGTTCTTCCTCTTCTTCTGGGGATATTCTCTCCATTTCTCGTGCCATTTGGGTTGCTGCCCTGGCCTCCTCACCACCGGAGTGTGGACAATGGACAATGCCTTCATTCCGGGGCTTGCAAAAATGAGAAAGGAGCCTGCCAGCCACAGCCCGGTACCCACCTCTCTGCTATTTCCTGCCTACGGGCAACACCTGGAGAGAAATGCCGGGCGTTTGCTTGGCACGGCCTTGATCTAGTCCCCCCGCCTTGCTTTCTACACAGACCTCCTTCATTCCAGTGTTGAAGGGAACCAAATGGAAAAGGTCGCCCTTGGGCCATCAGGCACCCGCAGAAACTTGTTCCTGGATCCGAACCTGGGTGCTTTTGAGTGTGTGTCACATGAACCGCATGCTGCCCCACGAGACTAGACAATGGTCCCAGGCTGTTGATGGAGGCTCTCGGGGCTCCATGATCTTAGTGGGACTGTCATGGATGCTGTGGTAGCTCCCCCAGCTGCTGTCTTCAGGACAGCAGGCATTCATGCCAAGTGTTACCTGCTGGCTGCTCAGGGTTGAGTCCCTTCTCAGGAGGGAAGGACTGACTGGGGTCATATCCGTTAGGAGTCAAAAGAGGCAGCTATCTTCCCCAAGGTTGCAGATGCTCCCTGGGTGCAGCCTGACAGCTGCTTGATGTGGGGTGTGAAGACCTGGTCCCCTTGCCTCCACTTTGGACATCCTGACTTCAGGGCTCCTTGGGGGACCAGCACAGCTCCTGTTGCAGCTGCATCACATTCATTCTCTCCCTTCGCAATGCTGCTTAGATGTGTGGTTCCCAAGCTATTCCTTGAAAGCTTCCTGCACACAAACCTCTGTCTCCAAGTCTGGTTCCAGGGAGCCCAACCCAAATCAGGGGCTTTCCTAGCTTTACTTTACCGAGAGTTAAGTAGGCCTTCTGCAGATCTCCTGACGTTTCTGCTTCAATGGCCTCTTCGATGTCTTTGCCAATGAGCTGGAGAAAGAAAGTGCAGCTGTTAGTCCAGGTTTTGCTTTTGGCCTTGGTGCACTTGAGGCTCGTTCTTCTACAAAAAGCAATAGACTCTTCCAGATTTGGTCACGCGAGGACCAGAGGAACTCTGGGATTCCTCTCTGGCCTCAGCCCTTGCAGGGCTGGGGATGGTTGCCCGCCATTTGAGTGGGGACTCTCATGGCCTAGGAGTTAGTCCCGATTTGACCCCTAATGGATGTGACCCCAGTCAGGACCACTCCCTCAGCCTCAGTTTCCTCCTCTGTGAAATCAGGGAGTGGAAAAACAATGAATAAATACTGCAACAATATTCTTTATGTTTCTATCGTACTTGAGTTTCCTACGTGTTTATAAAAATTCTTTCCATTTCCAATTTTCCAGGAGGCTATGGTTATAATCATCTCCCACACCTTCCTCCGTTGTGGACTGAGACTGGGAGCTCGGGCACCTACACTTTGGGTGACATGAATAGAGGTTGTGAAGTTCATGGTAAGGACTTGGTCTAATGTTTCTGATACTGTGGGGCTACTTGGGCTGGGAGCCAGGGGCCGACCATGTCAAATGCTGCTTCTTTCCCTCTGGGGACACTCCAGATGATCTTATATTCACCGCCAGCTTGTTCTGCACAGCATTACACATTAGGTTTCCTTCCAAATATTTATAGAAGCTGAAGTTCAGAGTAAATTGTGACCACGCTTAACACAAGTACCGCCTGGGCCAAGCTCAGGGCAGGCATATAAAGAGAAAGGAGAACTTTTGGTTGGGTTTGGGAAATGCAATTAAGCATTAGAAATACTGAAACTTCTTTCTTAGAAATTATCTCTTGAGGATATGACACAATTGTGAGTCTATAAATAATTGGGACCGTTAAGGACATGCCAGTGGAGTTTATGTAGTTTATTCTGAAAACACTGGTAAACAACATATTCTTTGTGATACGAGCACAATAGACATGGGGGGAAGGAGGGTCCAGATTTAATGAAACCCGTAGCTTGATGTCCTCATCATAGTTGGCCCATCTAGAGGTCTGGTGTGGAATCGACCTAGATAAGAAAGGGATTGGATCGGGGGGGCTTTCAGTCCCTTTCTTAGCTGTTCTGAGGTGTTGGGGGTTGGATGTGGGAGCTGGTATTTCAGAAGAAACTGCTATCACTTTTCCCATGAACAGGGTTCTTGTTGTGTAGACTGAGATTGTGTTTCAAGAGGACATTGTCCTCACACAGGTCTGTGCTTAGTAAAAAAAAAAAAAAAATCCTCACATTAAACCACTTTCCATTATTATTGTTAGTACTGGGCTAGAACAGTGTTTTTAAATTTTCTGTAGCATCTCAGCCTACACAACAGATAAGAGCAGGAAAACAGAGCTGTTCTGGGGAGGCGGGAGATGGGCTCCTTACCGCAGCCCTAGACGGTAATGCCAGGTTCCTGGCCTCTCAGTCTCTTTGCTGCCCAACTCCGGGGGCACTATTCATGAGATACAGTGAGACGGCATTGCCCTTTCTTCTCTACCTACCTCCTCCCCCCCACTCCCTCCTGGTAGCTACCAAGCCACCTCCAGGGACTCCATTGAGCACAAATGGAAAACAGTCCACTGGCCCAAGCTACCGAGATGCTCCTTTGCAAATGGAATGCTTCTCACTTATCGGAACACTTAATTCTTAGGGGGCTCTTTGGACAAAACCAGGTTTTCTGATCTCGGTACAAAAACCCATTGCCAGGGTGGATTCCAGACAAGCCTCAAAGGCTTCTAGTTTACCAGGTAGCATTGCCTGTGGGGAGATTATTAGAAGAATAGGAGACACGTTTCTTTCTTTTAAAACCAATGCCCCAAACTGACAGCGTGCCCACGGCAGAGCCCTGTGTACTCTGACTTTGGTTATAGCAGTTAAAGGGCTAAAGGTTCTAGAATGGGCTTAGGAACACTTTAGGGAAGGGGAGAACTTTATGGTGAGGGGTGTGGTGGTGAGGCAGTGACCTGGGGCTATGGGTATGTGTACCTACAATTTATACTGAGCCATGTTTTGGGAACTTTATAACTCTACAAGCCTTTCCTATTTGGTAGATTTGGGGACGGTGATAATCTTTCACGATGCTGCAGAGCTGGGGAAGCTTTGTTGCTTGGGCTGGGATCTCGGAGAGCGTCAACAGTAAGACTCAGGTTTAGAGGGCAGATTAAGGGCAAAAACCTGAGTTTTTGCGCCAAAAATTAAAATTCGACTCTATGCCAGGACAACCTATGCCGTATGACACACTTCACTGATCTGACCCTAGCATCTTAGTGCTTTTAGCCAGAGACCATGAGAAAATTTATGGAGCCAGGTTCCCAAGATCAGGATGAACTCAGAAGATCAATGATAAAGATCAAGATGAACAATGTTCCAACAAGGCTTTCGGAATGATGAATAGGTAGCATTTTAGAGCTGGTTTCATGTAAAGAATTATCAGATCAATTGATTCTCTTACTGACCATTTGAGTTTTAGCTCTGTTTTTTGACACTGTCGGTTCACATAAGGCGACTCATAACAACTGCTAATGTTAATTGAGCACCTACTTCATGCCAGGCAATAAATGCTTTAAATCTGTTAATTTATTTAATCCTTACTAACCCTGTGAAGTAGGTACTATTATTATCCCTATTATACGGTTGGGGGAACTGAGGCACAGAACCCTTAATAACTTGCCCAGGGTCATACAGCTAGTAGCCTAGAGCAGACTTGTTAAACCTTAACATGTATCAGAATCTGGAAGATTTGTTAAAACACAGACTATAGGACCCTAACTCCAAGGAAGCTGATTCAGTAGGTCCAGGGCCGGCACTAAGAATTCTCATTTTAAACATTGTGTCAAGTGATACGGATTCTGCTGTTTGGGGATTAATTTTGATAACAATCGGCCTAGGGAGTATCCTTAGATAGTCAGTAGCTCACGTACACACACACACACACACACACACACACACACACACACACACCTTCACACATATGTGTGTTTCTATAGTGATCTCCAATGACAGCCACCCCAGAAACTCCATCCATGGCCCCAGTCTTATGGGAAGAGGGTCTAGGTCATGGAGAAGGCTTCCAGCTCAGTCTACACAGCTCCAGGCCCAGGGGCCAGGGGAGTACAGGGTCAGCTGCCTTTGATCGCGGCTCTGGGCAGGATTTGAAAGCAGAGGGCCCTAAGGGCTTATATACAGTGATGATAAAATTCCAAAGCTTTGTTGTCTTTTCATCTGCTGGCAACACATAGGAAATGCTATTTTGAGTGAGGAGCGGCCAGCTCTAGCTGAGGTAGGAGCTCAGGCTGGGGAATCTTGGAATTCTCATCCACTTTCTGCTACTGACTTGCTGTGTGGTCCTGATAAGTTACAGATGGTTCCTTACTTGTAACAGATTTTCCTCCACCAGCAGTTGTGGGTAACAATGGCTCTTCAGCCTACTTTTGAGTTACAGTATTCTTGTGAAATTGAAATGAGACACAGGGTACAGATGTCCTTTAAAACCATTCCACAAATATAAAATAGGAGACCAAAACAAAATCTGATATTCCACAAAGATCTTCTTGCAATTAAAGACTGATTTTCAGGGAAGGATTAACCACTAAGTGCCTTGAAATAGCTAACTCACCTCGTTGACTTAAAATTTTCATCAGATTAAAAAAAATAATTGTATAAAAGTAACTGATACACATCTTTCCAAGAGTGTATCTCTGAGGTATTATCACATCTGTTTTGGGAGCAGTAGGCACTGTTAGCCCAACTGTCAATTGGAATAATAGTAACAGCAAACATAAGTAAGCTTACCACATGCCAGATACTGTCCTGAGCCTTTTATATTCATCTTATTTAACACCTAAAATAACCCCGTGAGGGTGGGGTGTTGATGTTCACGGTCCCTGTTTTACAAATGAGGATGGTGACATCAGGTCACTTGTTAGTGATAGAACCGGGACTTGAACCTGTACCCTGTGACTCTAGGGCTTTGCTCCTAAACTTGACACTCCCCTGCTTCCCTAGCCTCTGTTGCGAAGCAGCGTTTCCCAGACTCAGCAGTGCTCTGGGGGCCGAATGACTGTTTGTTGTCGGAGGTGCCCTGTGCACTGTGGGCTGTTTAGCAGCATCCCTGGCCTTGACGCTCTAGATGCCAGTAGTGCCGCTTGCCCCAGCGCACCTTGTTGTGACAACCCCACATGTTTCCAGACATTATCCAATATCCCTTGGGGGGTGCAAAATCACCCCGATTGAGAACCACTATTGTAAAAGACACCCCACCCCCTGCCGCCCAGTTCCACATCCCAGAACTCGGCTTCTTTTGGAAATAACTTGAGACTCAGTTTCCGTGCGAACTCCTTGCCTTAGTACTGGATCACTTACAACTTGGTAGGCTTGAAAGGTGGCTCGTAACTGTTTGTGATTCCTCTTGGCCAGGACTTCATTGAAGGTAAGCTCGTCCGTGCCCCAGCGGCCTTCCCCTGCCTAGAGGGCCGGGTGCAAACATTTTGAAAAAGCCTTTTGCAAAAAGACTGAATAAACAGAGCTGTGACCAGGCCTCCCTTACAGGAAACAATAAAATATGCACTGAATCTAAGCCACATTGATCGCTCTGGCACTTTAAACTTCTAACCCACAAGTACACCTCACATATTTATGTTATTTATACCTTCCCTTGTTCCAAAATGGATCTAAGGTGGTTAACCCCAGAATATAAGAATAGAAAAAGCAATTCTTTCAGGTTCATGAAGACCATATATATGAAAAATATTTTAAAGATCATACTTATTTCCCAGGTAATTCCAATTCACATAAAATAAAGTAACAGTTGTTGAAAATAATGTTAATTAAAAAAAAAAAGGATTTGCAGAGACTGGCACATCTGCATACTTACATCGTACAGATCTTTGGCATCCTGACCAGCTAGATCTTTGTCTACATTATCTCCTTCATCGCGATTAGCCTAGAAAAATCAACACATTGTTATTAACTTGAGTTCCTGCTTGACCACAGAAAACAAAAAGGGAAAGTCCTAGAAAAGGGGGTGATTTCAGAGGGGTGGCCTGAAGCTAGACAAAACCTGGCAAAGTGGCAATGCTGCTCTTTGCTGCCATCTTTTGGGCACAACTGATAAACAGAGTAGCTTCTGTGACAACACATTTTTCCTTTTGTTTTGTAGAAACCAGGGTCACTCACAAACCCCACTGACCTCTAAGAAACCTCATGATGTCCCCTAGAATGAGTCTGTTGGGAAGCTATTAGTCTTCCTTCCAAAATATCAAATTTCACTTCTCAGGGTCCCAGCCCTGAAGAGCCCTGAATGTTGGTCATGGAAAGTTTTGGAGGTCTAACCTAAGCCCTTAGTGGCAGGTGGAATTCTAAGATGACCCAGGTTGCCCACACTCTTGTATAATCCCCTTCTTTTGAGTGTGGGTAAGACCTGTGAATATGGTGAGATACCACTCCTGTGATCATATTATGTTTATATGGCAAAGGGGATGTTTATAGATGTAATTAAAATCCCTAATCAGTTATCCTGGGTAGGTCTGACCCAATCATATGAGCTCGTTAAGGTCAGAGATGGAAGAAGTCAGAGACATGAACTCCTGCTGGCCTGGAAGAAACCAAATAGCCATGCTCTGAACTGTCTGTGGGGCTACGACAGGGAACTGCAGTTGGCCTCTAGGAGCTGAGTGGTCTCTGGTTGACAGCTAGCAGGAACATAGGGACATCAGTCGTACAACCACAGGGAACCGCAATCTACCAACAGCCAATGAGCTTGGAAGAGGACCCCAGGCAGCCCTGGCCGACACCTTGATTTCAGCCTGGCGAGACCCCGGCTAACCCGCAACAGGACCCCTGCCCCATGGAAACCGCTAGATCATGGGTCTGCATAGTTGGTTGCTGAGTTTGCAGCAATTTGTTATACAGCAGGAGAACACTTATATACTCTTCGTGCTACGGGTGAAGCCTACTCTGTGTACTCTCTGCTATCAGTCTCTCCACATCGAGAGTAATGAAGCAGAGAAACACACAAAGCTCATAAAGTTGGGTGTGTCAATGAGAGTGCAGATGCCATCTGGCTGGGGACCGCGGGGGCTGTGTCCTAGCAGGGCCAATTCTTAAAGCCCTGCTTTCCAGGCCAAGCTCCCTGCAGCAGTTCTTACAGGCCTAGACTTGGCGTGAATCCTGGAGGTAAGTTGTGTCATGAAAAGGGCCCTACTTGGGGTCAGATGGGCTGGTTCTTGCTCCTAAGCTGTGTCTTACTGTGTGTACACCTAGAGGTTCCTCACTGGCAAAGTGAGGTGGTGATGCTTAATGAGATAACTCACTAACAAAAAGGGATTGTAAACTGAGGTGGATTGCTATGATGGGAAAAATACCCATTGAATAATTTCACATGAGCTGGGCTGACAGAACACAGGTTGATGATCCCTCAGTAACATTTTTAATAAAAGAAGGAAATGTTTATCATCGAAATTGCCTTTTTCACCATGGTCCCATGCTGCCAAGGGCTGTTTCCCAAGATCATAAGGCAGGTTAGACCTTTTTACTTTTACCTGTAACAGGGAGACCAGGATTTTTTTTAGGCTTCCACTTGTGTCACCTTTGACATCTGATTCAAGGCTCCTGTCAAATACTTTTCGGGAAGAAGAAAGGAGGAGAGAAAGCAGATTTAGTCTCCCGGAGGTATTTTGGAAGGAACATTCTTTAAAGTCAGAACAAACGGTCACTTACATCTTTGGTAGGCCTCTTTAATGGCGATGATTTCCTAGGAGAGGTAATAAAAAAAAATCAATACTCCAAGGTGGGGTTAATCAATAATATAGGCAGAGACAAGCAAAGGGAAGAGGCAGGAGCTTGTCTCTGGGCACAGGATGCCTTTGTGACTTCCTGCAAAGGGGGTTGTCCCTACAGGTCAAGGTCTAGGCCTAGAGCAAGTCCCCAGCTGTGTGGAGTCCTTTAGCATATGTCATCCTTAGTTAAAAGTGAAAACATTACAGCTCAGCTAACATCTTCTTTCACTACCCCCTCACCCCATCTCACTCTCCCTTCCCCACCCAGGTAGCCAGTGTTAGAAGTTCAGTGCATATTTTCCCTTTACGTTTGTATACATATGTTTGTGCTACTGCAAATATATAGAACTGTTTTGTGTATGTGTTTAAAAAGTGGAATACTGTTCATATTGTTTGTTCTTTGACTTATTTTTTCACTCAGTAATAGGTTTGGGAGGTCCAGCTAGGCTTGTACATTAGTTAGTCACCTAGTGTTTTTCTTAAATGGATACAAAAGGTTCCATCCTACAGTAGGCCCCTGTTTATTTAGCCAGCCTCTGATTGATGGACATTTAGGCTGTGTTCAATTTTTCTCTACTTGAAACAAGGCTGCACTCAGTAAACAATTTGCTGTGTACAGGAGTGCAAGCCTCTCTCCAGGGTGTGTGCCGGGAAGAACTGCTTTACAGGCACACCTTGGAGATACTGTGGGTTTGGTTCCAGACCACCCCTATAAAATGAGTGTCATAATAAAGCGAGTCACACGAATCTTTCGGTTTCCCAGTACACACAAAAGTTATGATTATACTCTACTGTGGTCTGTTAAGTGTGCGATAGCATTATATCTAAAAAACAATGCACATAACTTAATTTAAAAATACTTTATTGCGGGCTTCCCTGGTGGTGCAGTGGTTGAGAGTCCGCCTGCCGATGCAGGGGACACGGGTTCGTGCCCCGGTCCAGCAGGATCCCACCTGCCGCACACCGGCTGGGCCCGTGAGCCATGGCCGCTGAGCCTGCGCGTCCGGAGCCTGTGCTCCACAACGGGAGAGGCCACAACAGTGAGAGGCCCGTGTACCGCAAAAAAAAAAAAAAAACTTTATTGCTAAAAATTCTAACCATCACCTGAGCCTTCAGCAAGTCGTCATCTTTCTGCCAATGGAGGGTCTGAAATATTGTGAGAAATACCAAAATATGACACAGAGACAGGAAGTGAGCAAATGCTTTTGGAGAAATGGTGCTGATAGGCTTGCTTGATGAAGGGTTGCCACAAACATGCTATTTGCAAAATCGCGATAAAACGAAGCGCAATGAAACAGAGTATGGCTGTATATTGCAATGGCTTGACCCACTTGGGAGCTGCCTCTGTTTACACTTGAACGAGCAGCGTATAAGAGCAGGCATTTCCCTACAGCATCGCTCATAAACTGCTTAAAATGAAAGTCATGGGGCAGTGATGGGGAGAAGGGAGAGGGAGCGATAGAAGATGAGGGCCAGGCCGATGTTGCTTCAGTGGGTGGGAGAGAGGAGGAAGCAGGTGGGGGCCGAACACCTGTGACTCTGCAGCCCCCTCCCGTTTCTCCTCCTTCCAGCCCACTCTCAGGATCTGCCTGAACCCAGGGCCTGCTCTCTCCCTGCTTTTCTTCTTTTTACTGTCAGATCTATTTGATTGAAAAAAAAAAAAGAACCTGTTCATTGTTTGAGACCAGGACCTGAAAGAAATTAGGCTGAGGGTGAACCACGTGTAGGCAAGTGTGATTAGAAAAGTAACGACCAAATTAACCTTCTTGCCAAGGCAGGGTGCCCAAATATTGGCTGCCTGGTCGCTAGGACTTTGGTGCTTCTGGAAAGGATGGGAATATTGAGTAAGGAGAGTTGTGTGGTTGTTGGACTGAATTGATACCGCCCTCCTGTGCTAACCTTCCCTTAAGGCACAATCCTAACCTGAAACTCCCCAAATGGAGGGGTTTTATTATCCTTTGGGAAGAAGAGAAGTCCAGAGATGTTCAGGAAAGGGGTTTGCAGCTGTAGCGTGGAGCCTGGTGGTGCTTCAGGAGACGTGGGTGGACGGCACAGGCTGGGCAGCAGGAACCAGCCCAGGTGGTAGGCACTCGGGGGCTCAAACGGCACTGCAGTGTCAGAGCGCTGGGGCATCTTTCCTCGCCATCTGCTCCAAGTGCTGTTTCTGCTTCCTACCCGGAGGCCTCAAGAGTGTTGGATTTTCCTGGCATTTCCTCGCTGGACCTCCCCATTCTATGTGATCGGTGTTGTGGAAGAGGCAGGGGCTCCCCAGATAATGCCCTGTGGGCCCTCTCTTCTGATGAAGTCCTTGGCCCTTATGGGTTCTGGAACCAAAGATGAATGGGCTTCTGCGAGGGCCTTAACGAACGTCCTTTTCAGCTCCTGAGATGGTGGCATGTGCCCAAGGGACCAGGGGAGGACAGGATAGAGGACACGGAAACCTCTGGGGAAGTGGTGGCGGCCCCGGGGGTGTTCACTGGGACCCCCCTGGCACCCCCCCCACCCCCCTGCCTTTTCTTGTGCTCTCCGCTAGATGCAGCCATGCTTGGACTGTTGTATTATTTGTGCCAGGAGACCCACAAAGTCAGGCTGGGAGGGTAAAGTAGAACTTTCCTCCTTCATGTAAAACTGTGCATCTCTTTAGAAAAATGAAAGCTGGATTGACACTGTGCTTCTGGAAGGATCTATCCTGTCAAGCCAGGAGCAGCGACACCAAGAATGACCATCAGAAGATTGGAAGAGGGATCTCTCCAGTGTGAACCAAGTGGACGCGTTTCTGCCCAGACACTTGCTCACCCCGTGGGTGGAACGCAGGGAGGACTTTCCCTTCTGGCTGCTGTAGCCATCTCTGATGGGCATATGGACGCTCCCCTGGGAGTTGGTCCAGGGCTCGGCTGGGACTCACCTTATTGGTTCTCGTGCACAGGACCTCGATGAGCACCACCTCATTCGTGCCCAGGCCCTTCATGGCCTTCTGCAGCTGCCGGGCGGCATACTCGCTGGGGTGTTCCAGAAGGGCCAAGGCTGTCTTCTCGAAGTATCCACTCAGCTCCTTCTTGAGCACCTCCTCCAGGTCCTGTGGGAAGACAGCGAGAGTCTTGTCTGGGAACGTGCTGAGAGCAGAGGGACAGGTGTCTGCTCTCCCCACCGCAGGGCACCTGCTGTGGACACACAGGGCACAGTCTAGACTGGAGCTCTACAGGCATGAGTGACCTGCTGGAGGACAGTCGTCTCCCAAGTGCCCATCCATCTGCTGCCAAGGCTGGCAGAGAGGCAGAGGGAAGATCCCCTGCTCAGGGCTGGGGACCCCAAAGATGAATCAAAGTAACAACCAGCATTTGCAGAATATTTTGGGGTTCAGAGGGCTTCCTCACTGATCCCTAAAACAGCCCTGGCAGGAGAGGTATTGCATTATCCCCATGGACTGAACCTCAATAAGATAAAGGACTCATCTCCAAATACTTGGCTAGAGAAGACTGAAATACAGGTTTGTCATCCCTAGGAGACCAGATCATTCATTGTCCAAGTTGGGATGCTTTTGACAGTGAAAGGGGGGGCACTATTAATAATTGCAGGGGGACAACAGGAATTAACGAGGGACTGTCCTGGGCAAACCTGATATACAGTCACTTTGGCATTTTGTTAAATTCTGAAAGGGACACACGTGGGAAAGAACTCAGGTGGGGGAAGGGAAGTGCATGAAATTCTCACTGGCACCCTGTTTGGGGCAAGCCCCTCCAATCACAGGTGAACCGCCTGCTCCTACTGTCTCCCTCCGACCTGATGGTTTAATGAGAAAAGCGTCAAGAATGGGCGTTCAGTCCAACTAGAGTCATCAATGTCCCAAGTTAAATGCAGGACCTCAGAGCAAGGACCTTCACACAGAGACAGCCCCGTGTGGGTCAGACTGGAAGCCGATAGACCAAATTACAGCATGGGGTGGGCCTGGCTACTCAGCACCATGGCATGATGTCTAACAACACAGTCACATAGCTCTGCGACCTGGGAAATGTGCTTAATTTCACCAACAGTCAGTTTCCTTCTCTGAAAAATGGGAAGAATAATAAGACTTACTTCTTAAGGTTGTTGGGAGAATTAAATAAGACAATCCTTGTAAACACTGAACACAGTGCCTGGCACATTTTCAATGTTCAATAAGTGATGATGATGATTATTTCATGTTGAAAGGAACTTTCAGAGAGAAGGCAAATCAACTTTTTCTCAAATGAACCTCTGAGCTCCGGACCTGGGAGGAAAATCCCAGAAGATTTTTGTCCAAGGTCCTGGGATCTGCAGTCTTAATAGCAGGTTGTGATATTACTGGCTCCATCCCATGGCAGTTGCTGCATCTAACCTGATCCTTGTGAAGACAGGCCTTTGGTCAGTACTCTGGTGTGGATCAACCTGAAGACTAGAAATATTTTTCCAAGTCAGATGGGCATTATATAGAACCGTAGAGAAGAGAAATCCCAGCTGGCTGCTCTCGTTCGTCACAAGGTTGAAAACAAATCCTTGTGTGTTTACATTCTGTTCGGACCTAGGAGCCAGCTCAGGATTCTTCGGCTCTAATCCTGGTTTCCTGCTAACTAGCTGTGTCACCTTGGGATACTTATTCTCTTTGGAGCTCAGCTGACTTTAGATTTGATTGTCTCTAATGTCTTCTAGCTTTGTGATATGATTCTCGATCACCTCTTTGGCAGTTCCAGCTGTTTGAAACACAGCTGAGAATTGGAAAGTAAGCAAATGATTGGCAGATGTAGGTGTTGCAGAGTTTTGTGCAACAGAGCCCCTGAGTCCTCACTTTGAACCCATTTACACTTATTTTACACCAAAGCTTAAGATGCCTGTATCTGACTTTCTATATCGGTAGGATATAAGTAGACACAGCACTTGAGAGGATGCTATAGTCAGGCGCGCTGACAAGCATGAAAGTTCAATGTCATTCAATTCAATTAAATGCAGCTGAACTGAAGCTGCACTTATTTTCACCAAGGTCATCAATGAGTGACATTGACAAGCCTGATTGTGAAGAGGGAAGCAGAAGAACTACAAAAGCACAGCTGTCTGGACTGTTTAATGTATAGATAAACAGCTCCTCTCATGGCAATGGATTCTTCAGGAGTAGAGGCTGGCCCTGGAGATGGAAGACTTAGATTTGAATGCTGGTTCTTTTTCCTACTAAGTGTGTGGTTTTGCATGAGTCATTTAAACAGATGCGCTCCACTTTTTCTCTCTGTAAGGTGGAGACAATCACACCTATCACAGCCTCCCTTTACTGGTAGGTGCCAGCATTACCCTGCTTGATTCTCACAGCAGCCTGAGAAGGGAGGCAAATTACCATTTTCATTTTGTGAGGAGACCAAGGCCTAGAGAGATTGTTGCTTCCCCAGTGACAAATAAGTAAGAAAATCCACCTCTATCTCTATATCCATTTATACATAGAGTTACTGAAACTGTAAAGGATGTATAAATTTGGATTAGAATGCAGCATAATAACTCATATTTATTTGGCAAACTGATAATTCTAATGACATTAAGAAAATGTCAGATCGTGTTCATGCTATATTAATAAAGAAAACAGAAAGCCTAATGCATTCTTAAAGATTTCTAAATGTAACACCATCAACAAGAAGAATGAAAGAAAAGATACGCAAAGAAAGAAAAAGGCGTTGATGCTTAACGAAATGGAGGGCTTTTTGGTTTTGGTTTTTTAGTTTTTGTAACAATCACTTATGAAGAATATATCATTCTTGAAGACACCTGAATAAATGAAGAATTCTTACATAAAGACCCACCTGTGAAAACTGGTTTTCAAATCCCTGGCCTATCTATAAGTTAATATGTGGAATTAATCCAAATGAGTGGGGAAAAAAGACTGAGGAATCAACTTAAAAAGAAGTCAATTGGAAAAATAATGAGTTAACCAGTATTGATTTTACAGGCTGTTAACAAGGCCATTTCAGTTTTTCTGAAGTCAATTAAAGTTTTAAATGGTTGTTTCATTTTGTTTCTCTTGGGCTAATTCAATAAAGCTTTAAGGATAGTCCTCACTGTCTTGGGAACATAAAAGAAGCAGAAGAGACAGTCAAGACCAAGGCCGTGCGCACACGGCCGAGGACCCTCGGCGTCACCTTGCCATACGTTGTCTTGTACTTTTGTTTTATTTGTTGCCTCTCATTCGATGTCCTGCTTGATAGGATTTGAATGATGGTGGCTTCATCAGTTCCTGAAGTGCAGGAGAAAGAGGCAAAATCACAATGAGCAAGAAACAAGATGGACGTTTATTTTAGTCAATCTGGGGAAGCCAGGGTGGTGGTCACAGGCTTTGGTGGAACCTAGGTGGACCCTTTGGCTTTAATATCTTATGCTGAGAACTGTATTCTTTTCACTCACTTGACAAATATCCACTGAGGCCTCACACTGCCTGAAGCACAACGCTAGGCATTGTAGCGGAAAGAGGAACGAATATGGTCTATTCCTTAATTTCACTCCTTGGCATAAACGCAAGAGAAATGAAAACTTATGTCTACACAAAACTTGTATTCAGATGTTCATAGCAGCATCATTCATAATAGTCAAAATGTGCAAACCACCTGAATGTCCATCAGTGGACAATGGATAATTAAAAGGTGCTATATCCACACAGTGGAATATTACTTGGCCAGAAAAAGGAATGAAGTACTGACACATTCTACAGTATGAATGGGATGGACCTTAAACACATTTTGCTAAGTGAAAGAAGCCAATCACAGAAGACCACATATTATGATTCCATTCATATGGAAGTCCGGAATAGGGAAATCTATAGAGACAGAAAGTAGAATAGTGGCTGGGGAGGGGGTGGGCAGAGGTGTGATAGCTAAAGTGTAGGAGGTTTCTTTTTAAAGTGATGAAAATGTTCTAAATTGTGGTGATGGCTTCATATTTCTGTGAATACATTAAAAACAACTGAATTGAACACTTTAAATGGGTGAATTGTATGGTGTGTGACTTATACCTCAAAAAAACTGTAAAAAAAAAAATATGGTATGTTCCTTGGTCTGCAGGTACTTAAAATGGAGTGGAAGAGATTAAGATATAGACCCAGGGCTTCCCTGGTGGCGCAGTGGTTGAGAGCCCGCCTGCCGATGCAGGGGACACGGGTTCGTGCCCCGGTCTGGGAAGATCCCACATGCCGCGGAGTGGCTGGGCCCATGAGCCATGGCCGCTGAGCCTGCGCGTCTGGAGCCTGTGCTCCGCAGTGGGAGAGGCTGCAACAGTGAGAGGCCCGCGTACCGCAAAAAAAAAAAAAAAAGATATAGACCCAAATTGCTATAGTATCAAGCCCAACCATAAACTTGTTAATCTCAGGAGAGAAGTCCTAATTGGGAGCATGTGGGGCAGTTCCCCTTTAAACTCTTTTGAATCACACTCTTCCTAAAACGATTTTTTCCCTGATGTTCATAGTAATACTTGTTCATTGTAGGTATTTGATCAGCACTGAAATGATAATGACTAAGAAAGAAGGGGAGTGTATCATTTTTTGAACCTGGAGACAGGATTGGAAAGATGACCCAGGTGTTGCAGGTGTGAGGGTGAGAAAGACTATTTGATCAGCGAACCCTGAATTCAGTTTCTTCAGACTCAATTCAAATCCCTTAAACCCTATGACACGAGGCAAATAATTAGCCTCACCAAGCCTCAGTTTTCCCACCTATAAGATGGGGGTGATAATAGACACGGCTATTGTGAGAATGAAATCCAAGTAGGGGTCCATGGTTGCCCTGAGGTGCACATGGGTACTGGGACACCGGGGAGTATACATGACCAAGTGCCCCAGGGCTGCCTCAGATCCAGGCAAGACTTGTGCTGAGGCCACTGTCCCTGGGCTGTCACCCCAGTGACTGAGCTGGAAGGAGCATCAGAAGCCTTCTGGCTCAAACTCGTATTTACAGAGGAGGAAACTGAGGCACAGCTCAGACCCTCTTCTTAGTTCCCGCATGTACATTACTGTTCGGCAGTATTGGAATTTGTCGACTGTTCTCTGCTTGAGTGCTTTGCCTCTGTCCTCCGTTCCTCCCTTCAGCCCCTCGACCATCTCCCTCTCAGCATCCTTCATCAGCCCTTCTTCTACCTGCCCTCTACACTCAGCTGCCAGGTCTCCTTGCTAATTGCCATCACTCCCCCCACCCCAACCCGTGACCATTGCCCTTTGGCTGATGAATCCTAAACTAGCACCTCCAGCCCTTACCCTTCCTGAGTTTAGATCTTATTTCCAGCTGCCTGTGGCCAGCTTCCCATTGAGATCCCAAGGCCTTTCAATTCCCCACGGAGCTAAAGCAGAGCTCATCCCGTCTATCCTTGAATCCACTCCCCACCCCGTTAATTTCATCTCAGTGTGTGGCATCATCTGAATTAGAAAATCCAAAGTCCCTTTTGAGGGCCCACCTTCCGTTTCTTTTATTTTCCGACACCGCCACGCCCATCTGTCTCAGCTACGAGATGACTCCGCCCTCTTCATTCCCCCTGCCCCTGCGTAACAGGCCTGCTGGTTTTCATCCTCCCTGACACCAGGCTCTGGTCTCTGCAGCCTACCTTCCACACTGCCGTCAGAATCATCATCTGGAAGTACGCGTGTGCTCATTTCACTCCCTAATTTTAAAACCTCTAGTGATGCTTCATGATTTCCAGAACTAAATCATTGTTCCTTAGTGTGACATTGAGACTTCCTGAAGCACGGTCTCAAACTGCTCTTCTAGACCCATCTCTGCACACAAACGCACCCAGCCTCACTCACCTCACCAGAGCCACATTTGTCGGTAGGTCAGGCACTTTCAGAAATCCTGAAACATTACGTTTCTGCTCCCGCCGTTCCTCTAAAGAGCATTGCTTATATATCTCTAGAGTCACTGCATGTTAGGTAAGCTTTCATCAGATTATATATATATAATATATACATAAGATTGCATGTATGTGACATTCTAAGCTTGGTACCTAGGCCATAGGGAGTGGTCACTGAAAGGTAGTGTGTACTGTTAGGTGCCACGTACTGCCGTCTTCCTTGGGTGAGTGGGGCTGTTGGGTCCGTCTTGCCTGTCAGATCTGCTCTTCTAGGGTGTGGTACTATGCATACCACTGAAGGAATGAAAGATCATTTTAGGACCGTTTAAGGTTTTAATAGTTATGTGTTTTTGTGAAATGCATACTGGATTTCAAAGACTTGGTGTAAAAAAAGGGTGTAGAATATCTCAATAATTTTTTTTAATTTTTTAAAAATTATTTGTTTTATTGATTTATTTTTGGCTGCATTGGATCATTGTTGCGGTGCGCAGGCTTCTCATTGCGGTGGCTTCTCTTGTAGACCACGGGCTCTAGGCACGCAGGTTTCAGTAGTTGTGGCTGGAGGGCTCTAGAGCGTAGGATCGGTAGTTGTGGCGCACGGGCTTAGTTGCTCTGCGGCATGTGGGATCTTCCCGGACCAGGGCTTGAAGCCGTGTCCCCTGCATTGGCAGGCAGATTCTCAACCACTGCGCCACCAGGGAAGCACTGTCTCAATAATTTTTATACTGATTACATGTTAATGTCTTTAGTTAAACAAAATATATTATTAAAATTAATTTCACTCGTTTCTTTTTACTTTTAAAAAATGTGGCTTCTGGAAATTTGGAAATTCCATGTGTGGCTTGCATTATGTTTCTTTTGGGCAGTGCTGCTCCAAGTCTCACTTTTACTCTCTGGTAGAAGGAAGTTATGACAATCTGATCGCATAGGGGCTGTGAGAGGATGAGACAGAGACTCTAAAAATTCTTATCTAGACAATAGTACAGCTCTGTTCGAATATTATCACTTTGTCCATCCTGGCACTGGCAGACCTCCCATCTGACTCCTCTCTTGTAACCTGGCTGTTGCGGGACACCTACTATTATGTGTTAAATTGTGTCTCCCCCAAATACATTGAAGTCCTAACCCCCAGTACCTTAGAGTGTGACCTTATTTGGAAATAGGTCACATTCTAAGGTATGTAAGTAATCGAGTGAAAATGAAATCATTAGGGTGGGACCTAATCCAATATAACTGGTGTCTTTATAAAAAGTGTCAATTTGGGCACAGAGAGAGACTCACACAGAGGGAGATGGTGTGAAGGGACACAGGAGAACTCCGTGTGAGTTCGGAGGATTGGAGTGGTGCATCTACAAGCCAGGGAACGCCTGCGGCTACCAGAAGCTAGAAGAGAGGCCTAGAATGGTCCTTCCCTAGCACCTTGCGGGAGGATGGCCTGCTGGCTTCTTGGTTTCAGACTCCTGGCCTCCGGAATTGAGAGACAATAAATGTCTGTTTAAAGACACCCAGTGTGTGGTACTTTGTTATGGCAGCCCTAGGAAGCCAGTCCATCCACTGTCCTCAGCAGTATCTCAAGACTTCAAGAAAGGAATTAAAAAAACCCTCTTCACAGCCCAAAGTCTGGAGATTTCCTACATTAGCCTGTTCCTGGCCCTCCTCTCAATGTCTGCTGCCTGTAAATAGCACACTTGGCAATTTTTCAGTGGAATTGAATTGGTTGGACTTGTACGTTAGCTCCTGTTCCGCTGAGAGATCAGGATCCTGAAGGAACAAAACACGGGGCAGATGCATTTTGATAGACGGGTTGGGAACAGGAGAAATCTGGGTCAAGGTTGCGGGAAGGGCTGAAGGGGGACCTGGCTGGAGATGCGGAAGGGAAGAAAAAGGGGTGTTGCCAAAGACTTCAAGCGTTTGACTCTGGCCCCAGCCCTCAATGCCATGTTTGGAAAGCCAGTGCTGGGACTTAGAAAGACTGCTCTGACCCAGGGGTGAGAGAGCTGTGCGCTGCTCCTAGGACAGCCACCAGCTCTGTGTCTGTGGACTGTTCACCTAGTCTCAAGGACTAGTTCCACCTTTACGGTTCTGGGAAGATGTAGTTCTCTGATTCCAGTTGGAGAAACAGAAAATTCTAGGATGAGTTCACTTGCAAAAATAGTCAGCATTCGTTGCCTGCCTCATTCCGGCTCACTTCCAGCACTTACTTCTGTCCTTCCTCTTCATTTCCTCCTGTAGCCTCACCTGCGTACTGTGTATCCAGTTACTTCCTCTGTGACATTGTTTCTTTTTAACCAGGGGAGTGCCAGAAATCTCACCTCAAAAGGGATTTCTTTTTCTCATAAAAAATCTCTGGGGCTTCCCTGGTGGCGCAGTGGTTGAGAGTCCGCCTGCCAATGCGGGGGACGCGGGTTCGTGCCCCGGTCCAGGAGGATCCCACGTGCCGCGGAGCGGCTGGGCCCGTGGGCCATGGCCGCTGAGCCTGCGCGTCCAGGGCCTGTGCTCCGCAACGGGAGAGGCCACAGCGGTGAGAGGCTCGCGTACCGCAAAAAAAAAAAAAAAAAAAAATCTCTGAATCCAGTCCCCCAACTTTTTTTTTTTCTCACATGGGCTGCTCTAGCCCAGGTCTAGGGCCTCCGCATCTCAGACCTTTACCCTTACAGTTGTCATCTCTGGAAGGAGGCTTCCTGCCTCCCAGGTGGCCCATTCGCTGTATTATGCCAGCCAGGAATGGAGGGGTGCGGGTGCTCACCCCTGGCTCTCTCTTTCCCCTCGCCCCACATCTAATTTGTCACCACGAAGACCTCACCATTCACCTCCTTGGTAGCCCTGAGACCCACCCATCGCTCTCCATCCTCACCTCTGTCGTATCATTCACCAGAGCTGATCCCCAGATGGTGTTCCTGTCTTACTCTCACCTTTTGCAATCAGCATTCACAGTCTCCAGAGTGGCCTTTCTGTGGAGCAGATCAGCCTGAACCTTTCCACCTAGGCTCCTTCAAATCCAGAATAACAGCCTGGGCTCTTGCCTCTGCCTGCAACGTCTTTAGCTTCGGCCCTCACCTTTATTCCCATTCTTCTTTCAGGACTCAACTCGCTGGACTTTTCTGGGACACCTGCCGGTGTCCCTCACATTACCTGTCCTCCTCCTCTGTCCTGTCTCTGCCACCCGACACTGCAAGTCCCACGGGGGCAGGGGGCTTTGCTCATTGCAATATCCAGAGAAGGCTCTCAGTATTCATCAGACTTGACCTGCTGAGTGAACGAATGTGGAGTTGCATGCATGGAGAAGTTTGCACTGCATTATGATGGAGCTGTTCTCTGCATGGTTGTAAGCTGTGTGTGCTACTCACGTGGCCTGCACGTAGCAGGGACCAATAGGAAATCCTCTACTCTGTCGCTATAGTCAACCCATATCTGCATAATTCAGGAAAATTGAGCTAAAATTTTTAAAATAAGGTTTTTTAGACTTTCCTTCCTGAGTGTTTTTTTTTAAAGGAGAGCAGAAAGCAAAGCAGTCTGGGGATGTCCCAGCAGCAGCCGGGAGGTGGGGGAGAGCCTGGAAATGACTAGATTTCTCTTGAGCCCTTTGAGTCCGGGTATCAGGTTTATCCAGGGAGCTGTTCCCACTACCCGACCGAGAAGCGATTTACCGAACAGTGACCTCATTTTACATTTCACAGTATGTGTGTCATATAAGCAGTCTGTGCAGTGGAACGATTTCCTGTAAACATTTACAATGATTTGAGGCACTAGGGCCAGTCCCCAGTGGTTCTGGGAAAGACTTTTTTAAAAAAATGAGAAAAGAAGGAACCTCAGCTCTGACTGTTCATCTGACGCAGTAATTACACAGTAGAGGTCAGAACTGGGTGACCGTCAACCCCGGGAGTGCTGCAGGGCCTCCTGGCTTTGGCTCGTCCAGCCATTTTCTGGGAACACCCCGAGCTGAGTTTCAGCAGGGTGGGGACCTCTGGGTTTGAAGTTCCCTCCCCGATACCCCGGGACTCTGGTGCCTAATGAGTGAGCCTCTTCCCAGCAGGCCCCAAAGCCAGCCACAGCCGTCTCTGCCCATAGCAGCTCCATAGCAGCTTTTCCCTCTAAGCCCCTGTTTTTGTGTTTCTCGGAGGGAGAATGACAAACATCCTCTTACATTTCAGAGAGGATAATAGGGGCTTCCCTGGTGGCGCAGTGGTTGAGAGTCCGCCTGCCGACGCAGGGGACACGGGTTCGTGCCCCGGTCCGGGAAGATCCCACGTGCCGCGGAGCGGCTGGGCCCGTGAGCCATGGCCGCTGAGCCTGTGCGTCCGGAGCCCGTGCTCCGCAACGGGAGAGGCCACAACAGTGAGAGGCCCGCGTACCGAGAAAAAAAAAAAAAAAAGAGAGAGAGGATAATGAATGTTGGGGTCCACACACTATCCACACGTCATCTTCAGAAGGGCCTTGCTGGGATGGGGGCAACAGGGTGGGCATGGAGCCCTGAGAGGAACGCCTGACAGTGTCAGCGTCGGGGCTTCTGGGTTAACCAAGACCCAGACCAAGCAGATACTTAGGAGCCAGGAAAGCAGGGGCACCAAAGAAACCACAAACAAGGAAATTGTCAGTTTTACGATATTTGTAAGAATCAAATGTTATTTTATGGTACAGCATTCTTATTACTTTGACTTGCACAGGTGGGTGAACGGCTGAGGAGTGCACATGAACGTTTTGAGGCCTAGGACCTCTGACCTCACTCTACCTGATACAGTGGATGCATGTGGCTGTTGAGGACTCAAATCGTGGCTGGTCAGGTTGAAATGCTCTGCAAGTGTAGAATACATACGGTCTTTTGGAGACTTAATTCAAAAAACGGGACGTCAAGTATCTCATGAATAACTTTGATATTAACTATCTGTTGAAATGATATTTTTGATACAGTATTGAGTTAGCTAAAGTATAATTAATTTCACCAGCATTTAAAAAAAAATTGGCTTCTCAAAAATTAAAAATAGGGACTTCCCTGGTAGTCCAGTGGTTAAGACTCTGAGCTTCCAATGCAGGGGGTGTGGGTATGATCCCTGGTCGGGGAACAAAGATCCCACGTGCCTCGTGGCCAAAAAAAAAGCGGTTTGAGAGAGGTCTGTTTAAAAAAATATTAAAAGTGACCTGTATGCCTCACCTTGGTGGCTGTTGGACAGCATGGCCCTAGACATTTAAATCCAGACCTTGCAGGGCTGGTATAGCAACAAGATCTTGCAGACGAATTTTGCCAATGGTACGATTCTGCTTGGGCTTGCTCTTATTAGTAGAGGTGGGAATTCTAGACCTTCATCCAAATGATATCTTTTCGAGATGGCCCTAGGTTGCAACCACCCTACCCTCATCTCATATCTTTTTGACCTTGGGCAAGTATTTAACCTCTGAGCCTCGGCATTCTCATCTGTTGTCATTATAGTACAACTTTACAGGGTTGTTGGTAGGGTTACACCAGGTGATGTGCGTGTGGTACCCAGCACAGAGCTTGGCACCTAGAAGGGGCTCTTCAACAGTCACCAGCACGAGAATGGCCTCGCCTTGTGGCCGCACCCACAGGAGGGGGTGGAGTGCACGGCATGGCTGGCATTCAGTAGGTGCCCCATCTGTGCTTGGCGAACTAAACTAGTGTGGTGGCTGAGAGCTTGGGGATTTGTCATAAACCACAGCTGACTCATTCCCACACCCACTTCAGCTCCTGTCTCCAGCCTACATCCAGATGCCAGGCCGTCACTCGAGAGGCAGCAGGGAGACACCTGTGAGGCTGGCTCAGCCGCTCAGCACAGCTCAGAACTATAAACATCCTGACACTTGCAGGCAAACGTACCTCCCAACAGCTGTTGTCCGAATACAGGATTAGCCAGGATGTGAGCAAGGACCAGCTCCTGTCTGCTGAGCTTTCCTCTGATGCCCCCAAACCAAGCAACCTGCTTGTCATCCTTCATTTCCAGTCCCACCCCACCCATTTATTCAACAATACTTACTCTGGAGAAATCCCTTCTACCACTTTCCTACCAGATTGTCTCCCACCCCAGCTTCTTTGGGACTTCAGCATTTCTTGGGCAAGGCAGACTGTTCTATAGTTAGATAGTTCCTTATACAGAAGCAAAAGATGTCTTCCTAGAACTTCCGCTGTGGATCCCAGTTCTTTTCTCTGGAGTCACACAAAGAGTTTATGGCCATCTTTATTCTACCACAGTACCCATTCCTAGGAAAGTAGATCTGCACTAATGTACCTCTAAGTAAAAATCTGGCACTTGTCTTCATAAAACATTACGCCAAGTGAAAGAAGCCAGACGCGAGAGGCCACCTATTGTATAATTCCAGGTGCATGAAACGCCCAGAATAGGCAACTCCATAGAGACAGAAAGTGGACCAGTGATTGACTGGACCTGAAGGGAGGATAAAGCGGGAGTGGCTGTGAATCTATGTGGGGTTTCTTTTAGGTGATGAAAATGTTCTGGAATTAGAGGTGATGATTACACAATCCTGTGAATATACTAAACGCCACTAAATTATACGCCGTCAGAGGGTGGATTTTATGCTAGGTGAATTACAGCACGATAAGGAAAAGGAAAATTTAATACAACAGCCTGTGGACTGAGATGGCTCCTACCAGCCATGTCTTCTCAGCCCTGTCCCACCCGCTGCCTCTGTGCTTCAGACAATGATAGGAATTGGTTCCATCCCAGTGTTCACCACTTACGGGGTTGTGGCTTTGGGCTGCTTAACTTGTCACAGCCTCTTTCCTCATCTGAAAAGTGGATTTTTGTGAGAATAACTTAATGAGATTTTGTATATAAAGTGCTTGGCTCAATGCCTAGAATATTAAAAGTTCCCCAGTAGATGTAAGAAAATAAAGTTGAGGAAATTAATCAACCTTGCCCCTTGGTCCCTCTATCTTTTTTCTCCCAAGGTAATGCCCCCCTCAAATGCCCTCACTTTCTTGTTCTTCTGGAACCCCTGATCAGCAAACCCGGGGTCAATCTAACATCCATTTCCCCTGTCCTCCCTTCAGGCTGCAGGAGAAAATCACAGAACCGTGTGGGCTGAGCCAACGTGAAATCGTGGTCTCTCTAGGCAACGGAGACCTCACAGGGGACCAGCAGTCATTTCCTGGTCATCTCTACTCAACGTCTATGCCCAAGCACCACTCACACCTCATACCACATCGTCAAACGCAACACTTTGAGCAGATAACCTCGCCTCCCACCTTACTGAGCAATGTCACATTGCCCGGCCAGAGCTCCTTCAACGTTCTTCCCCTGTTACCCCCACGAATGTATCAATTCCAGCTCTCAGTCGCACCTCCTCTTTCCATTCAAGGTCAATCCTGATGTCTGTGTTTTGAATTTCCCCCTCCTCCAGGCTTTCTAAAATCTTGTTTTTGTCAGCAACCCCCTTTCCCTCCTGTATTTACAAGCTCTCCCTTTCAGTGGACTCCCTCTTTATGTGTCTAGTCTCCCGTCACCTCAACATTCTGTCAGCTGTGAGCCTCTCTCTTCTCTGATGGGATAGAACCTCATCCCCATTCTCACCCCAGTGAAGGGCAATGAGCCTTCTACTTCCAGCTGTCCGCTGAGAACCACTGTGGCAGAGATGGTCAATTTATTCTTAGCTGTAAAATCCAGCTCTCACTCTTCATCTTACTTGACCTCAGGGTGGATAGGGTTTTATACTGGTTCCCACTCCTTTCTTCTGGGAACTCTCTTTTCCCTTTGGAGACTTCTGGAGAACACATTCTCTCCTGTTTCCCATCTTGTCTCTTTGGCCACTCCTTCCCGGTCTTACTTTTACATTTGCTTTAAATGCTGGGATTTCCTGCATCTCCCCTCTCTTTACACAGACTTCCTGGGTGAGCACATCCTCACCCATAGCTTCAACCACCACCCACGTGTTGGTGTCTCCCAAGTCGACCGTCTCTGCCCACATCTCTCTCCCGGGCTCTAGACATATTTCTACTAACGAGGATCATTCCACTGGATTTTCTCAGACACTTGAATTCAACATGTCTAAAGTAAGACCTACACGTTCACCAGCACACTGGGGGCTCCTTTTATACTCCTTTTCTTGATGAATGATAACACCTATCTCGTTCCCTGAGACAGAAACCTGGGGGTTCTTTCTGACTTCTCACTTTACCTCGCACGCCGACTGGTCTGTGACCAACCCCTGTGATGTCTGACCATTAATGCCTCAAATCTTTTCCTTCTTGTCTGTACTCACTGCCCAGCAGCCTCATCATCTGTCCCCTGGTCACCTCCGAACTTGTCCCCCTATCTCCCTTCCCACCGTCCTCCCGTCAACTCTCTATGTTGCTTTCCAGATGAATTCTTGCTTGATTCCACCTTGTTTCAGAATAAAGTGCAGGTCCCTAAACATGTCACACGTGACCCTCCAGAAGGTGCTTAATAAGTGTTTGTTGCTTTGTTGAGTGAATGTGAGATGTGTGTTAAAGAGCTCTGAAGGCCCCCATGGAGATGAAAGCTGCCCTAAGCTAGGAAGGTCATCAGCTGGTGGTCAAGAGCAGGAAATTAACTCCTGCCTGGGCTTAATGCTGGCCTGAGCACTTACTCACTAGATGTGTGAGTCTGGACAAGTCATTTAGCCCCTCTGAGCCTCACTTTAACCATCTGGAAAATTAGGATTAAATGAGGTTTGCTATTGTCAAATGAAGTAATGCGTGAAAATGTATGGCAAAAGAGTTCAATAAACATGACCTATTATTGTAAAGCTGTCTTTTCTGTACAGTTCCAGAACTTAAGATACCACTGAAGACAGGTAAGTTTGTTCTTTGGCCTTCTCCGTTTTCTTCTCTTATTCAGTAGGGCTCTCAGCATGAGAAGTCGATACTGGCCACCTCCGCCTTCTTTTCCACTCAAGAGCTAGTATTCCAAATTATCACCCAAACTCCATACTCCATTGTCAAACCCACGTCTTTAGCAGATAACTTTGCCTCACACTCATGGAGCCATGTCCCATTACTAGGTATGACTGCCTTCAGCCTTCTCCTCTTACAACACCCATGAATGTATCTATTTCTGCACTCAGTCTTCCCTCCCTCCCCTCCGCCCTCCCACTCAAGGTAAATCCTTCTATCTGAGCTTCAAATTCCACCTTCTTCCAAGCTTCTGGGACTAGAACCTTGTTTTATCAGTGACTTCCTTGGGTTCCAGAGCCTCTTTTCATGGCCCTAGCCCTAGACGCTCCCTCCCTCATCTCACCTTGTTCCTGGGTTTACCTGACTCCTGATCTCTTGCTTAGTCTCCCATCCTTGGCCATGCACTTAGGCCTGGATGTAAATAGTTGCTCCAGTGTTGCCTCTTGATTCTCAACCTCGGCCACAGTTTCATCTCCACTTGCTCTGCTCGTAGACACAGCTTCCAGGTCCCTAATCCAGTTCTCATCAGCCCTGATTCCCTACCGACTCCCATAAAAGGCATCAGCGGGTTTAGATGACATTAGAATTGTATGAATGACACTTCTCATGAAGTTTCCCCCAACTCAAGTTCAAATTAAATGTCATAATATTAAATTTCTAGCTATTATGTTGAATCCTGACAAGTAATAGGACCTGCTTATAACTTTGGGAACTTTTATAAAGGGAACCTTAAAAGTGATCAACTTAGCTTGGAAGATACGAGATAAGTGGGAGGTCATCTTCCTAAGATCGTGGGAAAGTTGGACATGAGATCAAGTTTAATCAACTTCAGTAGTAAATTAGCAAACAAAGTATCTTTCATACCCATTCCTTTGCAGGCTTTGTTCAGCTTTTTGGCATCTCGATCAGCATCAAAACCCTGAAGAACTTTCGCTTTGGCCTAGAAAAAAATAATTGAAAAGGTTGAGTGGACAATATAGGCATTTAATAATTATCTCTGGCTGAAGTTGGCAGCTAACGGGAAGACCAAGCAGTCATCCAAACGAGGGACCAGCCGCCGCTTTACACATGGGTACATGTGGAAATCAGCTGGGGAAACTCTGGCCCCAGAGAGATGGCTGGTGCTCCCTGGAGCCAGCCGGACTTGGATGACCACGGAGAATGGCCCCCTCTGTTCTCAAGGACAATCAGCCCGGCCAGCTCGGGGAGAAGTGATTTTCATATTAACCCCACCTTTGTGTGTCTGTCTCTGAAACAGAGAGTAATACAGTGGACCAATGTCCTGGAATGCTGGTTTTCAACCTTCACCACGAGACACAATATGTCTAGAGAATAGGTGTTCTTGGCCAGAAGCTGAGGATTCTAGGATCTTATTACAGATCCATTTGACAATCTGGGCTAAAAGCTTTACCATTCACACAATGAGAGACATAATATTTAGTTTGCCAGAGATAAACCTATGGACCAGCAATAGCAGAGTTATTGGTTTTTACCGCTCCTTGGGGAGAAAAAGTTCTGCATATATACTAATGTTTCCCATACTTCAGTCATTGGCATAATACATGCACTGAATGTCCACAGCTATCTATGTCTACATTATTATTATTTGCTTATTATTTTTCTTTCAATTGACCTACTTTGTTTTCACTTAAAGTTATTTTTCAAAAAGAAACTTTCTATTAGCACTGAAGTGGAAAACCAGTGTTGCTTGCCTAAACAAAAGGTAAGTATAAAAATCAATGCATGGCTATTAAAAATTTACAAGATGTGGGCTTCCCTGGTGGCACAGTGGTTGAGAGTCCACCTGCCGATGCAGGGGACACGGGTTCATGCCCCGGTCCGGGAGGATCCCACATGCCGCAGAACGGCTGGGCCCGTGAGCCGTGGCCGCTGAGCCTGCGCGTCCGGAGCCTGTTGCTCCGCAACGGGAGAGGCCACAACAGTGAGAGGCCCGCGTCCCGCAAAAAAAAAAAAAAAAAAAAAAAAAAAAAATTTAAAGATGTGAGGTTAGTTGCAGTCATGCAACGAGTAGCTTTGAACCTGTGTTTTCTCTTTGTCTTTGTCTTTCCTCACAGAGATGGTCTTTGATGACATATGCCACTTATTCCCCATCCTTCAGTGAAGGCTGGTTTAAGTGCTGCTGTCTGCACTCCCCGATTTCCCTGTCCCTCCCTTCATTTCTCTGGGCACCTATTGCGAATGAGCAGTAAACCACATAAAGCACAGAGGACGAGTGGCATTTATCTGCCTGGTATCCCTACGTCCTTTGGGGGACTTCCCCTCCCCCATTTCATGTGGTCTCACGGGGGGATGTCAGTCATGAAGCTTGAGCCCCGTCGTCCTGCCCTTGGGTGGACACACACCCTGTCACTCTGGCACTAGTGACTGGTTCAGGAGTGGGGATGTAATCCAAGCAGGGTCAATTAGAGTTTTCCCTGGGTTGATATATAGATATTGAGAGAGAGATGTCTCTCCCTGCTGGGTTTGCTAAGCCAGCAGAGTGTGAGTCTAGGGCTGTTGGCAGCCATGCTGTCCACTACATGAAGGAAGCATGGGTTCAGAATGAAGCAAAGCAAAGACAAGAAGGGTGGAAATGGAGAGAGAGAGAGAGAGAGAGAGAGAGAGAGAAAGAGAGAGGGAGAGATTGAGGTTGAATAACTATGGACTGGAGGAAGGCTGACTTCTAGGTTTTGGTTAATGGAGAATCATATAATCTTAAGAGCCAAAGGGATCTCAGGGCCCCCATCACCCCACTGCCTTTTGGAACGTGGTCCATTGGCCCATCTTGAAGTATCCATTCCTGAAACAAGCTGGGAGAGGGGCTCACATTTGTTGAGCGCCCGCCATGTGCTAGACAACTTCTTCATTGACAGACCTTTCTTCATTATTCACAGGGAAGAGTAGGCATTTGTTGTCTGCTTTACAGAGGGGGGAGCCTGGATTCAGGCAGGTTAGGGAATTTGTCTGTGGTCTTGCAGGATGCAGGTTTGCACCAGCTCAGTCTACCTCCTAAAGCTCATGCTCTTGGGTCCCGTGCACCATCCTGCCTCACACTCTAATTATGACTGGGGCCTTCACGTTCGGCAGAGCGATGGCGTGTCCCATGTTCCTTTCCCAATCTTTTGTGGGCTGTAAGAAGGCTATCTGGTGCTTCTGAAGGCTTGTTGGGAGGACCAGAGACGTAATTTGTGGGGCTCAGTGGAAAATTAAAGTGTAGGCCTCCTTGTTCAAAAATAATTAAGAATTTCAAGATGGTGACATCAGAGCATTAAACGAAGAGCAAGGCCTTTCTGAGCGTGGGGCCCGGTGCAGCTGCACAGGCTGCACACTGACCAAGCCCACCCTGCCTTTTGATCACATTCTAAAAGGGCTGGTTCTCTGGGTGTGGGAGTGTGGGAAGTAGCAATCTCAAAGAAGAAAATTGTGTCTTTGCTTTTCATCAGGAGTATTAGGTGCGACCTAGGAAGTGAGGTAGAGTTAAACTGGAGCTGCAGAAATCTCGTGACAGGCTTCATAAACTATTCTGTGTGTCATTTTAGCCTCATCGGTACAAGAGTTTGGTGGACTTATTATCTATCCCACTTCACAACTGACAAGTTGGAAAAGAGAATGGCTGTGAACTTGTGAATGGCTGTTCAGGTTATGCCCGGCCTGAGGGCAGTGGGAGCTGGGTCCTGCTGGGGATACACTTGCCGAGCTCTGTGCTGGCAGGGCTGCTTCTCCCCCAGAGGAATACTTTTTCCTCATTTGCTCAAAGATGCTGTCAGGGCTTGCAGAAGCCATGAGGAGACTTGGTTAAGATCACCTGGCTGGGTAACAGCTGAATCAGAGCCAGGGCTCGAACCAGGACTGTCTGACTGTCAGGTATGAAATGACATTCCCTCTCTGTTTTAGCAAGATGGTTCCATGATACAAATATCATAGAGTTATAAGAGTGGAGGGATGGGAAAAGTACCCTCCGAACATGTCCAGTTTGTTTATCCAAGGCCAAAAAATGAGTAAAAATAAATGTCTTTTAGTCCAAAATAATAGTAATGTCTGGTGGGGTGGCGTGGGGTGCAGTGGGAGAGTGTTGAACCCCATGTTAGGAATAAAGATGATATTGAGACTTAATTTTTTCTTTTTTTTTTGCTTTACAAATAATACAGCGTAGAAGTCTATATCAGATGCATGGCCCTCAGCAGGGCAGGTTGAAGTCACCGTCCCCTTCTAGGAATGAATGACTCTTAGCCATGTTGGTTAGCTTTCCTTATCAGAAGAGAATTCCAGCTTGTTCCTAGGAACAGCAGGATATTTGATGTCAGAGGGAAGGAACCATGTGACGTGATTTAAAAAGGAAAGAAAGAAAGAAAACAGTCTGTGTGGAAGGAATCTTCCCCTCGGCATGGCTGGGACTGTGTCTACAATGGCTGCATTCATCAGCGATGGCCAGTGTTGATGCAAGGGGTGTCCTTGGCTCGTTCCAATGATCTGGGTAACAAATTTCTCGGGAATATGCACGGAGAGGACATTCCACCTCCATTGTTCATTGTTAGCGGGCCAGGCAGCTGACTTCGGGGCCTCGGGCCTGTTTGCCCATCAGGAGATTTTGTGTTTGAAACCTGAGGCCGCTGAACAGAACTTCCATATAAAGCAGGTCTGCGGGAACGTGAGTCAGACACAACACGGGGGTGCAGGGGACTCCAGGATGGGGACAGAGGGTTGAGACCAATAAATGGATAGTTCGCCTGCTCTCAACTACAAGGTGTAGAAGAGAGGGGGCAACATTCCTTCTTTTGGTTTGGTTTTGTTTTGATTTGGTTTTTTTTAAACAGCATTTTCATTGACACTCAGAAGACACATTAAAAAAGACATGTTAGATGTTAATAAAAAATGATTACAGGGCTTCTCTGGTGGCGCAGTGGTTGAGAGTCCGCCTGCCGATGCAGGGAACACGGGTTCGTGCCCCGGTCCGGGAGAATCCCACATGCCGCGGAGCGGCTGGGCCCGTGAGCCATGGCCGCTGAGCCTGCGCGTCCGGAGCCTGTGCTCCGCAACGGGAGAGGCCACAACAGTGAGAGGCCCGCGTCCCGCAAAAAAAAAAAAAAAAAAAAATGATTACAGAGTCTGGGTTTGAGCCCACGTGGATCTAAGTTTGAATGTGGTCCTGCCCCTCAGCAGTCATGTAAAGTTGGGCCATTTAAACTCTAGGCCACCATTTCCTCATCTGTAAAATGGGGGCAGTGTCTGCCTTCTGAGATCTGAGGCTTATGTGAGATAACATTTCCAGTGCCCGGTATTTAGAGGAACCACAGGCAAGCTTGTCCTGCCTCTGCTCCTTTGGGCCAACTCTTGGGTTTTGTCTTGTAGTGATATTTAGGGTTTTGATTCTGCGTATTTTGACTTGAGAAATTTGGAAGGTATACATATAGAAATAAACAGACATCTTCCAAACTTGATATTGTGAGATTCTATCATCTATCTACTTATCCATCTATCCATCTGTTATCTATCTCGCAATGCCCCAGACACCATGTTTATAATAGGTAGCCACCGAGGATATAATAGTCAACTTTAAGACCATAGGTTTCTCGTCAGACTAGATTTGAATCCCAGCGGTACTGCTTATTGCTTCTGTGACCTCGGGCAAGTTTGGAAACCTTTCTGTGCTGTGGTTGCCTCATGGCAAAATGCGGATAATAATACCCCCTATCTCATAGGTCTCTTGTGAGAGTTTCAATGAAGTCATTCATGCAAAACATCTAAAATGAGGCCTAGCAGAGGGCACGTGCTCAATAAATGTAAACAATATTTGTTGAAGGCAGATCAGTAAGGACCTTTCCAGAATATCGCCTGAGGGGTTTTCACCTTGTAAATGGCACTCTGAGGATCAGTTTTTCTTTCATCGCCTGCAGTTGGGATCCAGGCATGCATTTCACCCAGGGCAGTAAAATGGTTAAAAAATCAGGCTCTGTGGAGTCCAGGTGATCTGGGCTGACACCGCAACACCATATTCTGGCCAGTGTGCTAATTTGCACCCCTGGGTGTGAGGGTCCCATTGAGATACAAGGTGGGTGCAGCGCTGGCCATCAAGCTGGTGTGTCAGGCTCAAAATGAAACCAATACTCTAACTCTACAAAGGGCACTGCCTGGTGCATGACTACGCTGGGAGCTTTTCTGTTTTTTTCTTCCTTCTAGTGCGTCTACATGTCACTTTTCTGTGTTTTCATGTTCTTGCGTTTAAAACAAGGAAACGAATGAACTATTTTTTTCTGGAGGGAGGATGCAGAGAAAATAAACTGAAATTTTAGGAGCCTAGGAAGCAGTGTCACCGGGGCAGAAAGAATGTTGAAAACACCCGGAATGACTCAGGCTATGTGTCAGCTTCAGCACATCAACAGCCCAGGAAGAGGCGCGGCTCCGCATCTGATACCCCCAGGCAGACACCTGCCCAAAGGCTTCTGACCCAGCGCAGTTCAAGGGAGGCTTAACTCTTAAGATCGAAAGGGGGTTTCAAGAAATCTGCCTCCAACTCACAGCAAACTCTGGGGAAGGGGTGTGTGAAAAAGTTAGCTGAGGGATGTGTTTGCAAACTCATTGCTCTATACATTATATAGTAACCAAAATTTTCCAGGTGGGTCATCCAACCTGAGTACACCCGTATTTAAATACACTCCTGCCCATCAGTAGGAATGACCTGATCAGGTGACCTCATCTTCTATTTGGATAACATCAGAACTGGAAAATAAGAACATACTGTCCCACGAGAGACACGTGAATTCATTAAAAAGCAATACACAGCAGGCAAATTAGACCATCCTCTGAACAGTTCCTCTCTTTTCCCCTGCTTCCTCTCCTCCCTTCTCTTTTCCCTTTTCCTTCTTCCTTTTCTCCTTCCACCTCCTTTTTTTCTTCCCTCCTCTTCCTTCAACAAACAAGTACTGAACATCTCTTGCGTGGCAAGCACTCCCCCAGGTGAGGGGGGCACTCAATGTCTATGAGTCCTAGCCCCTGTCCTCAGAGAAATCAACATGGAAATAGATCAATGACAATTGCGTTATGATATGGTAAGCACTTTGGCTGCCAATAGCTAAGAGGAGAAAGAGGAATTTTTATGGAGAAGTTGACATGTGTGCTGGTTCTTGAAAGATGAGTAGGAGTTAGGCAAGCAGAAAAAAAGGGAGAAGAGGAGGGGTGGAGGTGGGGGAAAGGATATTCCAGGGAGAGACTACAGCACGATGCTTTCTGGGTCTGTGTACATGTGTGCTTACTATGACCTGTCACAGCGCCGCTGCAGAACAAACATGATTGATCTAAATGTGACATAAAGACACAATGTGGACTTGGGAGTCAGACCTACTGTGTCCAGTTACGCTTTGCCTCTTGCTGGTCGTAGGACCTAGGGCAAGCTGACCCACCTCCCCGAGCCTTTGTCGTCTCCTCTTCACAGTGGAGGTGCACCAGCTCACGGGTAGTGTGAAGTTTGGATGCAGTCGTGTCCGGGATGCAGTAGCACAGTGCCGGATGACAGTAAGCACATGGTGGGTGGCACATAGGAGGTGGGATGCTGGGTGACATAAGGATGTAAGGGTCATTTGTAAACTCTGAAATAATATCAAAATGTAATGGGAGTGGCATTTGGATTGTTTGCTCCCTGGAAGGCTTGTCTGACTGCAGTCTCCTCGGTAAATATTTAAAAGTGGTTGCTTGGTATCCAGACTCTGAGACGGGAAGTCTCCGAGGAAATGCTGGGGAGCAGAGGGCAGAGGGCTCTCTGTACGCTGATCTAAAGAGGGCTACTGCTTGAGCTGACATGGAATCAGGAGGGGGGCTGGGGAGAGTAGAAAGAGGGCCAGGATTAGAACTAAGTGATGGCCTGCTCTTATTAAACAGGAGCAAAATGAAGGCCGTGCTGGGGAGAGGCTCAGACATGCCTGTATTCTCCTCAGCGTTAGCAATGACCATCCCCATGCTAGTTACTGGTACTTTAGTTAACATTGGCCGTTTGGGCTAAACTCGCCTTGTATAGAGTTGGGGATACTGAGGTTCATTTTGGGAGAGAGACTTCTTTCTGATCACACAGGTAACCCCCCTGTTCCAAGATATCTACCCTTGAATCTGGCGTGATGCTATTTCTCTCCCTATCGTTTCTAAGTCTCTGTTTTCCCGTCTGAAAGATGGTAATAATAGTATCTATCTCTTGTGGGTTGTTATAAGGATATGGATCAAAAGTGCTGAGCAGGATGCTGGCATGTGGGGAGGGCTCAGCGTTATTTTTATTACTTCCTTCCCTTTTGACCTGATTCCTGCTGAGTGTCGAATGAGCGCCTGACATGGTGCCTTGTGTGGCAACTTTAAAATAGCTGATTACATAATTCTCTCCTAAATCAGAAACGATTTTGTACTTGTAGAGAAGTAGTAGCAGGAGCTAAGAGTTTAAGAGAAATTTATGGGAGAAACACTTCAAATTGAGGATGACAGCTGAATATTACGCACTTACTAAGTGCCAGGCACTGGTCCAAGCAATTTACGTATAGTCCTCACAGCAACCCTATGAAGTAGGTATTATGACCTCCTATTTTGCAGATGAGGAAATCAAAGCACAGAGAGGTTAATTAATTGCCTGAGGTCACACAGCTAGTAAGTAATGGAATTCAAACCTACACAGTCTGGATACAGAAACTCTACTATTGACTTCTCATCAACCATGTTTTTGTTCCTGTCAAAATTATTTATTAAAAAAATTTAATGATAGAAAGCTCATTTCAACTATTAGAATGCTGTATTTTTAGTAGAAACACCAGTTGAGACCTGTGACTTGTCTGCTGACCAGAGAAACTGAGGACCACTTGCATGACCATGGGATCAATAAATATTCTTGATGATGAGAAAATAGGAAGTGAAATGAAAAATGAAGGCCAGTTATCACTATTTGCAAGGCAAAAGGGACAGCCTCTCCCAGGGCAAAGTGTGTGTGCAGGAGAGGCGTCATTGTCAAACTCTGCTCCCAATATTCCTTCTGAGTCAAATAGAATCATATTTTCTGCTTCTTTTCTGTAAACTGGGACTAATACCTGCTGTACCCAGCAGCATCTTAGGAAGATAAAATAAGGCAGTGTGATTCACTACAGCATCATTCACAATAGCCAAGATATGGAAACAACATATGTGTCTGTCAATGGATGAATATATAAAGAGGACGTGGTAGGAAGAAAGACAGAAAGACAGAAAGACAGAAAGAAAGAAAGAAAGAAAGGAAGGAAGGAAGGAAGGGAGGAAAGAAGGAAGAAAAGGAATATATATATATATATATATATTTTATTTTCATTTTTTTTGTGGTCCATGGGCCTCTCACTGTTGTGGCCTCTCCCATCACGGAGCACAGGCTCCGGACGCGCAGGCTCAGCAGCCATGGCTCACGGGCCCAGCCGCTCCGCGGCATGTGGGATCTTCCTGGACCGGGGCACAAACCCACGTGCCCTGCATTGGCAGGTGGACTCCCAACCACTGCGCCACCAGGGAAGCCCGAAAAGGAATATTATATATAAAGGAATATTACTCAGCCACGAGAAAGAAGGAAATCCTGTTATTTGTGACAACATGGATGGACCTTGAGGACATTCTGCTAGGTGAAATAAGTCAGAGAAAGACAAATAGTGTATGATATCATTTATATGTGGAATCTAAAAAAGCTGAACTCATAGAGGCAGAGACTAGGATGGTGGTTCAGGGACTAGGGGAAAGGGGGAGAGGTTGGCCAGAGGGTACGAACTTGCAGTTATAAGATGAATAAGTTCTGGTGATCTAATGTACAGCATAGTGATGATAGTTAAATAATACAGAAACTATATATACATAAATGGTATTATATATAAATATATATTATATATATATATATATAAATGGTATTATATGCTTGAAAGTTACTAAGAAAGCATCTTAAATGTTCTCACCACAAAAAAGAAACGGTAACTAAGTGCCAGGCTGCAGGTGTTAGCTAATGCCATGCTGGTAATCATTTTGCAATATATAAGTGTATTAAATCGACACAGTGTGCACCTTAAACTTATGTAATGTTATACGTCAATTGTATATTTCAATAAAGCTGGGGAAAAAAAGACAACGAGAGTACTGGGCAGAGAGATCTCATAATGGTAATCAGAGCTGGCCAGGGAGGGACTGGCTTCTCTGACCGTCTCCAACAGGCTCTCAGGACTCTTCCTCCTTCTCTCCCCATCTCACCCCAAATCTTCCAGTTCCCCCTTTCCTAAAGCATCTTGCCCTTAGCTCACAGGGATCGTCGTTCGAGGACCACGGTGTGCCAGGGAGTTGCATTTTAGCGGAGGCATTTTGAAGACTGAAAAGGCATGAGGCCAGCAGGATGGCCAGTTTCTGATGTTTGCTCCTTTCGGGTGACTGCTTTCCAACCTGATAAACTGTCAAACATTTTCACAGGTAAAAGGCCACTTCTTGGGCTTCCCAGGTGGCGCAGTGGTTGAGAGTCCGCCTGCTGATTCAGGGGACGCGGGTTCGTGCCCCAGTCCGGGAGGATCCCACATGCCGCGGAGCGGCTGGGCCCGTGAGCCATGGTCGCTGGGCCTGCGCGTCCGGAGCCTATGCTCCACAGTGGGAGAGGCCACAACAGTGAGAGGCCTGCATACCGCAAAAAAAAAAAAAAAAGAAAGGAAAAAAAAGGTCACTTCTCCCTACTGACAGAATCTATGCAAAATGACTGCCGGTTTGTCTTATTAGCAAGGGGCCTATCAGTGTGAGGTAGGGGAGGCAGAGGACAGATGCTGTGACGGATTCCTCACTGTCCTACCTGAGCCCTCAGAGGGCCGAAGAAGCTTGGGGACTGACAGCACGGATCCTCGTGCCCATCCACTTTTTAAACACCTGGTTGCCCACCATTCATTCCAGGGGCAACAGTGGAGAATGGATCTACATAAGGAAATTTGCTGAAGCCTCATTTCCTCTCTGAAACTGTTCCTGACCCTCTTGGAGAGAGTCGAGGATTTTCTGCCAGTGGTGGCTGGCACTAAGGTGAACAACTGTCTGACTGCCGAAGGTTGAGGATTTCCCAGGAAATCCTGGATTTTCAGTGCTAACACTGGGCCAGTTCCAGGGAAACCGGGATAGTTGGTCACCCTGGATGGGACTGACTTTGCAAGTTTGCCACAGCCAGTTGTGAGCATACACAAATGACTGAGTCACATCCTGGGCCTATTAGATCAGAATCACTAAGATATAGGTACATACTAGGTGTAGGAATTTTAAAAACTCTCCAGATAATTCTAATGTGCAACCAAGGTTGAGAACCGTGGGTCTGATAAAAATTAGGAACTTTCCCATTGACATCCCAGTGAATGAGGAAGACAACTTAAAAAGTACATACACTGAGGGCTGTACAAGTAAGAAATCCTAGGCTTTATCCAAGGAGCAAAAGATAAAGGGAAGAGGTTTATCATAGATTCTTAGGGTAGAAATTCAACCAAGCATTTTTCAAAGTGAGTGACATGGAACACTGAAGGTATTAAAGCCCATTAGTTTCCATCTGGGAAAGGAGTTCCTTTTAATGGATAAAGAAGATGTGGCACATATATACAATGGAATGTTAGCCATAAAAACAAACGAAATTGAGTTATTTGTAGTGAGATGGACGGACCTAGAGTCTGTCGTACAGCGTGAAGTAAGTCAGAAAGAGAAAAACAAATACTGTGTGCTAACACATATATATGGAATTAAAAAAAAAAAAAAAAAAGATGGTTCTGAAGAACCTAGGGGCAAGACAGGAATAAAGATGCAGACCTACTAGAGAATGGACTTGAGGACACGGGGAGGGGGAAGGGTAAGCTGGGACAAAGTGAGAGAGTGGCATGGACATATATACACTACCAAACGTAAAATAGATAGCTAGTGGGAAGCAGCCACATAGCACAGGGAGATCAGCTCGGTGCTTTGTGACCACCTAGAGGGGTGGGATAGGGAGGGTGGAAGGGAGGGAGACGCAAGAGGGAGGAGGTATGGGGATATATGTATATGTATAGCTGATTCACTTTGTTATAAAGCAGAAACTAACACACCATTGTAAAGCAATTATACTCCAATAAAGATGTTAAAAAAATAAAATAAAATAAAATTCTCTCTAGATTCTTCTGAGTAGTCAGTCTTTGCCAGGTAATAGTATGTCTTTCACACTCCTCCAGTCTAGGGGTTGACAAACTGTAGGCTGGGGCCATCACCTGTTTTTGTAAGTAAAGTTTTATTGGAACATAGCCAACCCACTCATATACATTTGGTCAGTGGTTGCTTCCACACTACCGTGGCAGAACTGAGTAGTTGCAGCAAAGGTTGTGTGGTCCAGAAAGCCTCAAATAGTTACTTTGCAAACACCTTCTCTATTTCATGCGAAAGGTCTTTTTATCAGAAAACAGGTGACAGGATCTGAGCCTTTGGCTGGCAATAGTATTTAGTTCGAATGTAATACACTCACTTTCTGTATTAACATCAACTGATATTGGTTTTCCATTTATGGTACTAATACAAAGTTTCTTTTTAAGATAAATTTGTGTCAAAAAGATGAGTGGATTTAAAGAAAATAGTTACTAGAATTATTAGTACAACATGTGGCACATGTATCTGGCAATGTTCAAGAAAGTCACACTTAAGTCTGCAGTCTGGGAAACATTATTCAATGTATCCAGTTCCCTCATTTTACAGATAAACTGAGGCTTGGTGGTTAAGTCATCTGCGCAGGGTCACTTACTTGCTTATGGAAAAAACTGGACTCCTCTCTCTCAGGACAATGTTCTTTCACCTCTAACTGGTCACTCATTTGTACTTTGAAACCAGTTAGCACGAATGCAAAGTATTGCACGATTTAAAGTCAATAAACTGAATTCAGCCGGAAAATATCCCGGTGACATTTCCACAGATACGTTTAGTAGTCACTGATGGGCAATTTGAAACACAATAGCGGGGTCATTCATATCTTTAAACATGAATCTTGGGTAATTAGTAGCATACTGTTTAATTAAGTTGATTGCTTCTTGGGCATGGTTTCCTTGAAACAATAAATTTGATTAAAAGTCTTGTTTTTTTTGGTTTTAAATCAAAATCTACATAAATGCTTGTCAGAGCAAAACGTTAATGGTCACCATGGTCTCACTGATAACAAAGGTGAATCTGCTGTTCTTAGATCCTGTTCTCACCTGGATCAGCTTTTGAAGTCTGTTAGCCAAGGATGTAGACAAGATAGCTAGGAAAGCGTGTTAGGAAACCTTTGAAAGGTGCTGAGAATACAGGGAGCTCTTCGCTGCTGTTTATTCACCCTTTCAGAGATGCAGTTATAAAGTGACAGGTATGACTATTAGTAGTTTGGCCATCATTCTAAATGGGTACAAATATTTGCATCATTCGTCAAATAAGGCTGAAAATAGACAAAACATCCCCTTGGATCAGGTCTCAATATGATATATGCTTACATATGCTGTGTGTTCTGAAAAATAAGTGAAACTTTTTAGATTAAAAAAGTGATCTTTCTCCTAAATTTTGGGGTTATTTTTATGTTGGCATTTTAAGAACACCTTTTAATGAAGATTGGTATAGTTAGGTCATTTTCCAGAGAGACAAGTTTCCTTAGGCTATGCTGTCTGGGTTATACATGTCAATGTGATATTTACCATCAAAGGTGACTATGGGGTTGAGACCTGACCTTAAGGACATGTGGACTTAAGACTCTTCAAGGTGGTGGGTACCGTTGTTTCCAAAGTTACTGGCAGTACGCTCAGAAACGCAAACAATGTGATGGGCCTACCACGCCCTGAGCTCTGGTAGAGGGCGATTTATTGGGGCAGCCCTTTTGGGGGCTACACCCAGAGGAGAGGTGAGCAAATTGACTCCTGGTTATTTCACTCATGATTATGTCTTTCCAGATGAGCACTGTTCATCTAGGCAGGAAAACCAGTAGCTTAGCAGCCCTGTTACTGGGTATTTCTGCAGGGAGGCCCTTTGCATTCTGGCCATCAGAACTTATGAGCTAACAGCCTTTTGGGGGAAAACCACCACCTCTCAGCTGCCGTTGTCATCAACAGGAGGACAAGGGTCAAGCTTCAAGATGCGTTGGCTCTTACCCTGTGACAAGAGAGGCAAATCAGTGTGAGGGAGAGCCTAGACCAGAGGGGCAGGGATGCATCATCGCTGGTGGAAATTCAGCCAGATAAAGACATTATGGGGACATCTGCCCACTAGCCCCGCTTTCCCATTTAAGGTCTGTGTCTCATGAAGTGGATCTCAACCAACCAGGAGCTATTTGCCTCCCTGAGGACATTTGGCAATGTCCAGAGACATTTTTGCTTGTCACAAATAGGGGAGTGTTAGTGGTGTCTAGTCATAGAGGCCGAGGATTCTGCTAAACATCCCACAGGGCACAGAACAGCCCCTCACAGCAAAGAATTATCTGGTTGCAAGTGCCAATAGTGCTAAAATCTGATATGTGAAGGGTCTACAGCCCTGATCTAATGGCTATAACAGTTCTGTCAACATGTTACTTGAAGGTGTTGAGAAGGCTGAGCTTCTAGTGGTAAATGGTACATAGGTACTGACTAAAGCAAGGTCCCCAGTCACAAAGAACGCATCGCTGTGGTTACCTAAACGGGAGGATTAGAAGCGGACCATGGTGTCTTTCTCTCTTTGATTTGATTTCAAAGGAACCCAGATGACAAATCTGAAAGATGAGTAGTGGGATAAGGTAACTAGGAGGAAGAATTTGAGTTAAAGTGGGTCCAAAGGGAGAAGTCTGTCATCACCCCCTGCCTCTTTGTCTGCATCACATCCTCACTGGCAGCCCCAGTTGGCTCATTCTTGGGGGCCCTTCAGTACTGTGTTGGGCTGGACAACTCAGAATTTCTTCTAGAGGCAGAATAACATGCATTGTCTTGAAACCAGACTTTGTGTCCTGGGGAAAATGTCTGCTTTGAGGTTGTCCACTGATTGTTTGGGGCGTTAGAGACCTCTGAAGAGGGTTACACCTCTAGATATCCAATGACTGCTGTACTGCCTCAACAAAAGTTGAGGGAAAGGTGGTGATGGGGAGGTGACGACTATTTCTCAACTGTGAAAGGAAACATGCCTTCAAGAGTTATGAAAAATGAAGCACTTTTCTCATTGGAAAAGAATTATCCATTTCCTTCTTCTTTGCCAAAGGCTGGTTTTTTTTTTTCTTTTCTTTTCTTTTGTTTTTTGCCAATTCACTGAAAGTATGAACTTGGGATTCATTGCTTACAGGAAGAAAGGAAGCTAGTGTACTCTGGCATCCTCCAGAGTCAATGATAACTGGGCAGATGGAATTGAAAAGTGAAAATATTGGGGGCTGAGCTGAGCCGTTACAGCATGGAATAGTGCCGTGTAGTAGGACATAACCAACAGTATGTGAACAAGTTCAGATTTGCTGAAAAGGAAACAAGGTGAAAGAGCTAAATTTGCTTTGAGCAAGTTTTTGTCTCCTCCAGAATCAAAACAATGAATGTTATTCTTCCCCTGGTAAGAGAGTTGCAATATGCATTGGATCCAAACTTATTAATTATTTCTTTAAAATTCTTCTTAACATTTTTATCTTCCTTTTCATTCCCGCCACAATCCAAACCTCCATCACTGAAAGGGTGAATTAGTTTACTGCCTTCCCATCTGATCTTCAAATCTTCATTCTCTTTCTATTTCAGTCCATCCAATAGTAGTCATAGTCATTGAAGTAGTAACATTAATAAAAACAATAGTTATAAGAAAGCAATACTGATAAAGCAATGTTGCCCATCCCTAACGATAGGTAAGGTCAACCTTGGCCACAGTGATATTCAAAGAGGTAGGCATATACCTCAGCCAATCAGAATTTTCCCTGGCATTGTATGTATAGATGCTTAGAGAAAACTCATTTCCTTGGGGTGGTTAATCTGGAGTTACGTGAGGCCATGGGACTCTCTGTGGTGCCTGAACTACCTGTGGCCAGGCCTCCCTCTCATCAACTCCTTTTGCCTCCCCCATCATTGAAAAGAAAAAGTTCATTTTCAGTAGGAGAGAATAAAGCTAGGACATGGAAAGAAAAAGAGTGTGTGAGAGAGAGAGAAAGAGAGGAAAGAACGCTAGCTGACAAGATGATTTCCCCAGCCCTGGAGATGAATCATGGTCCATCACTATCCCCTTCACCTTTGCCAGTGATTGGTCGAGGATGGGCTTTTGACCAATTGTGGCCAATGAGATAGAAAGGGACGTCTGCCTGGGCGTTCCCAAAAGATGTTCCTTACTGATAGGGGACTGGTACAGGAGGAGAAAGATATTTTTTTTCTCCATCCCCTTCCTTCCTCCTTGTGACCCTATCATGTGAGATTACTAACTTGAACACACACATGGCCATTATCTTGCATCCAGGAGGGGAGATGTTGCCAGTACCTCAAGGGTGGCAGAATGGAAAGGCAGACATGGCCTGAGTCCTTAATGACGTGACTGAACTGCTGAACCAGCCCTAGAGTGCCCTCCTTTCAGATTCCTGTTAGGGTTAATCATTAAGGGGTGGGATAGGGAGGGTGGGAGGGAGGGAGACGCAAGAGGGAAGAGATATGGGAACATATGTATATGTATAACTGATTCACTTTGTTATAAAGCAGAAACTAACACACCATTGTAAAGCAATTATACCCCAATAAAGATGTTAAAAAAAAAAAGTCTTTGTTATTTAAGCCACTGTGAGTCCCGTAGTCTGTGAACAAATACATACTAACTTAAAGACAAAACAGACAAAAAAACAGAATTTATACACACAAATTACCTCAATCCCAGACTTCTCTCTTGAGTTCCAGATCCAGCTACCTGCTAGGCATTAAACCCAGGTGGAACACAGAAATCTCAAACTCAACAGATCCCCAAACCAAACTCATCCTCTCACCTTGCAAACTTTGCCTCATCCCCCGGGTGCGTCACCATCATCCACTTGCGTGCACAAGCCAGTTACCTTGGAGCCCCTCTGTAGTCTTTCTTGTCCCTCACCTCCCATATCCTGTCAGTCAGCCAGTTATGTCGATTTGACCCTCCAGTCTGTCCTTGTCTCTCCAATCCCATCGTCACTGTTTTAGTTGGGGGCAGGGGTTCATCATCTTTCTCCAGGCTTTGAAGTGCTTTACTTGGAAGTGCTGACTTTCAAGTGCTTTACTTGCCTTTGGTCATGTTTCTCTCCAGACCTTTCTCCACCAGCTTCCAGCATGGTCCATCCAAAGGGCAGTGCTTACCTTGTCATTCCCTTGTCTGAGATCGATTAGGGCTTCTCTACTGCCTAAGGTAGTGGTTCTCAAAATGTGGTGCCTAGACTGGCAGCATCAGCATCACCAGGGAACTTGTCAGAGTTACAGATTCTCAGGCCCCACCATAGAGTGTCTACTGAATCAGATGCTCTGCTGATGGGGCCCAGCTCTCTGTTTAAATAAGCCTTCCAAAGGAATCTGTTGTGCAAAGTTTAAAAACCACTACTAGCTTAAGGCAATAAAGTGCAATTTCCTTGGTGTAATGGGTTGAATAGTGTCCCCTATTCATGTCTACTCAGAACCTCAGAATGTGACCTTATTTGGAAGTAGAGCCTTTGCAGATGTAATTAGTTAAGGATCTCAAGATGAGCTCAGGACTTCCCTGGTGGCACAGTGGTTAAGAATCCACCGGCCAATGCAGGGGTCACGGGTTCGAGCCCTGGTCCAGGAAGATCTCACATGCCGCAGAGCAACTAAGCCCATGCGCCACAACTACTGAACCTCTGAGCCACAACTATTGAGCCCACGTGCCACAACTACTGAAGCCCGCGCGCCTAGAGCCTGTGCTCCACAACAAGAGAAGCCACTGCAATGAGAAGCCCATGCACTGCAATGAAGAGTAGCCCCCGCTAGAGGCAACTAGAGAAAGCCCACGCGCAGCAACAAAGACCCAATGCAGCCAAAGATAAATAAATAAATAAGGAAAAGAACGCCAAACCTCTACAGGTGGTTTAAAACAAAAGAAAGATGAGCTCATTCTGGACTTAGGGAGGGTCCTAATGCCAATGACTGGTGTCCTTAGAAGAAGAGGAGAAAGCATAGAGACACATAGGGAAGAAGGCCCTGTGAAGATGGAGGCAGAAATTAGGGTTATCCTGCCAGGAGCCAAGGAATGCAGTGCCCCAGGGCCACCAGAGTCTGAAAGAGGCAAGAAAGGATTCTTCCCTAGAGACTTCAGAGGGAGTGTGGCCCTGCTAACGTGCTGATTTCAAAGTCCCTAGACTCTAGAACTTTGAGAGAATAAATTTCCATTGTTTGAAGCACCCCAGTTTGTGGTAGTTTGCACAGCAGCCCTAGGAAACCAATATACATTGCATGGCATGCAAGGGACTTCGGGTCTCAACCCTGTGCTCCTGTCTAGTCTTGTCTCCTGTCTCTGTCCCTGCTCATCGATCTTTCTATCAAAAATATGTATGGAACGCCTGTTATGTGTCAAGCCCCAGAGCTACAGCGGTGAGTAAGACACAGTGTCTGCCCGCAGAAGCTCACAGCCTGGGGGACAGGGTAGCAGCTGCCCAGGCAATTGCTGTATGATGTGCTGAGTCCTCTGGCAGGGCTAGAGCTCAACTCACCAGCAGCACCAGCCTTCCTGGACCTGTCTGTGCTCCTGCATTACAAAGAATGCCTTTCTCCACTCTAGAAACCCTATTCTACTCTCACTTCTCCCACAGGGCATCATTCCCTCCTCTGTCCAACTTTTTTTTTTTTTTTTTTTTTTGGCGGTATGTGGACCTCTCACTGTTGTGGCCTCTCTCGTTGCGGAGCACAGGCTCTAGACGCGCAGGCTCAGTGGCCATGGCTCACGGGGCCAGCCACTCCGCGGCATGTGGGATCTTCCTGGACCGGGGCACGAACCCGCGTCCCCCGCATCGGCAGGCGGACTCTCAACCACTGCGCCACCAGGGAAGCCCATGTCCAACTTTTGAACCTTGTTACCATGGACACGTTTCTATTAGTGTGTCCACCACACGTCAGTATAATTATTTATTTGTGTGCCTCCTGACCAGACTGTGAGCTATTTTGAGGGCATGGACTGTGGTCATTTATCTTATTCCTCTTTTTATCTCCAGAGCCTCAAACAGCACCTGGATTCTGGTAGTTTCTCTAAAAGAGTATGTCGAGCTGGCTGAGAGGACGGAGAGTGGCTCCCTGCATTTCTGCCGCCAGTTCACTGTGCAGCTCTGAGATGGGAGGCAGGAGAGTGTGCGGCCTGGTCTGGGGTGGAGGAAGGAGCAGGAAGGGGTAGTTCTCTGGGTTGCATTTGGTATAAGAAGCCCAGGAGGAGGGCATGGTGCTAAGAAGGCTTGAAATGCCATGGTCAGGGCATGTGGGCAGGCTGAGGGGTGGGGATGGTTCGTGGTCAGAGTGAGGGCACAGCTCTAGTGAGGCCTGTGGGAGGTTTTTGCTTCAACGCTGGTTCTCAAACACTAGGGAACATCAGAATCTCCTGGAGGGCTTTTTCAGCAGCAATTGCTGGGCACTACCCCCAGAGTTTCTGATTCAGTAGATCTGGGGGTGGGGAGCTGATCATTTGCAATCCTAACAAAAGCCTAGGCGATACTAGATGATGCTGGTCTGGGGGCCACATTTGGGACTATTGCACTGAGGAATACCTGATAGTAGACCCATGCTTCTACATTAGGACCACAGCTCTCAGAACTGCGCAGTCTAGCAAGCACTTGAAAAATGTCTGTTATTACCATCATCTTCATCGTTTCAAAAGGCCCCTTTAAACCTACAGTGGTGCCCATCTTTGCTGGGCCTTTGGATTCACGTTGCTGAGCTGTAGAGCAGAGTTGCCCAGGTGCGCTGGGATACGCTGGAATCCATCCCCTACACGAAGTGACCCTGGGTTCCTATAACTAGAGTTCTTGGGTCAAGTTTTCAGTTTGCATGTTCTTCCTTCTGTCAGTGGTTTTGTCCTTGCCAGCCTTTTCCCCCCACCTCTTTAAAATGACTGCTTTTAATCTATTATAGCCAAGAAATCTCCACAGCCCAGATCGTGTAATTGTGCCAAAAAATGTAGCTAGACTTTAAGTGGGTGAGTTGTCATTAAATAGAGAAGGTATGCTTTAGTGCACGTCATGTTTTCACATCAGAAGCCATTTTTGTTTCCTCTTATGGATAGTGGTAATATGAAGGACTAACTTTCCGGGACAAAAGGTTTCCTGATAGGAGAGATATTACTGCATGGTCTAGGCTGGTTTCTGCTTGGGGTTCACTGCGATTCTTTGAGTTTGAGGATCACAGTTGAGTGTACACTCTTGGTTAAAGCTGTGCTTACTTCTTTTATTTATTTATTTATTTTTTTGCAATACGCGGGCCTCTCACTGCTGTGGCCTCTTCCGCCGCGGAGCACAGGCTCCGGACGCGCAGGCTCAGCGGCCACGGCTCACGGGCCCAGCCGCTCCGCGGCACGTGGGATCCTCCTGGACCGGGGCACGAACCTGTGTCCCCTGCATCGGCAGGCAGACCCCCAACCACTGCGCCAGGGAAGCCCCAAGACGTGCTTACTTTTGTCTCAAATTCCCAAACGCATTCTCACCTGTCTCTAGAGGCTCCCTTCTTTTCTCAGGAATCTGGACCTGGTCCCCACCTGTCATGTAGCTCCCAGGTATTCCCGATCCACCTTCTTCTGAACTTGCTGGTTCAGAACTCCTGCTACAAGTCCCAAACTAGTCTCCATTTCAGACAATATTTGTGTTGGCTAAATATTACCACAAGTGAGTCATAAACGTGGCATGTTGACAAACACTGTGGCAGATCGCTGAGCAGATGTTCTAACATTTACAAGTTGGTTTTCATTTACCGACCCTCAGAATGACATCAGCGTTGTGCTGAGCTAGTCTTGTCCGGATCGTGCTGTGCAGTTCACTGTTTCTCAAACTCTGTGCTCGTTAGCATCACCTGAGGAGCATTTAGAAATCCCAATGCCCAGGCCAAGGACCAGGCTAATTAATTCAGACTCTCTAGGGGTGGGACTCAGGCATCAGTGGTTTTTAGAACTCCCCAGGTGACTCCAACACCCAGCCAAGTTTAAGAACTTGTTCCCCAGTCCATTGCTTCTCAGACTTTAACGTGCATGGGAATCACTTGAGGATCTTGTTAAAATGTAGATTCTGATTCAGTAGGTCTGAGTGGGCCTGAGATTCTGCATTTCTAAAAGCACCCAGGCCACGTGGATGTTGCTGCTAGCCCAGGGTCCATACTATGAGTAACAAGGCAGCAGTCCTTTCTAGCACCTGTGCAGTAGTCTGGAAAACAATTTCCAGAAATCAACAGTCCTCTTGAGTTTGTGATTATTTCCACATTTATCCATGCTACCCCTAGATCTTGCTTCCTGTCTATGACTCTGCTACCTATAGCCACACTCTTATGGCAAAGTCATCTCACTCTTTGTGTCAATATTCTATTTTCCTCTAGATGGTGATTCTCTTGAAAACAATTCACACAGTAGAATAGGAGAGTCATCTGGCTGAACCTAAGCTTTTTTCCTGTGGATCTATTTTTCTGTCTCTGCACAGAGCTCACTGAGCACAGGGACATGGCCTCCAGGCTAAGCAAACTCTGAACACTGTGTTTCAGCAAATGATAATATCCAAGTATCCGTTATTACTGCTCCAAATAGGTTAGGCACAAACACTATGTCTTGAGTTCAAAAAATGATGGCAAAAGGATTGGAGGAAAGCGAAAAAAAAGTAATTTTTCAGTTTTCAGAATTGGCTAGGATTCCATATCAGAGTACCTTGGAAAATGTAATTTCCTGGCCAACATTCTATTGGCTTTAGAGCAGTATCTGTCAAACAGTTATCTGTGGACTCTGGTTTGTGGACATATTTTTGGGAATTCAACCTTCCTAGTAGGCTTTTTATATAGTGTCTTTAGTGCTGATAATAACTAATATATAAAAACAAACATAAAGCATACTGTATCATGAGGATGAGCAGGGGCTAGCACGTGACTTCAATGCCTGCATTTGTGTTTCTATTTAAAAAGCATGCCAAATAGCCGTACTTTAATTGTTACAAGCTCATGGTGAAAGAACAGAGAACAGAGGGAGGTTTAATACAAAAAGCCTGCATTTTAGCCAAGAGAAGGCCCAATTGTCTTACAGGGAGTCATACAAACAAAAGTTTCTCAGTAGTTTGGATAGAGAAACGTGACAGGAGAGCTAAGAAGTCACACACTGCATCATATTTTAGACATGCTGCAACTCAGAAAAACCACATTATAGCAATCTGCGCCATTTTTACATTTAATCTCAGCAAAATAACATTATCTGTTACACTAAATCAATAACATACTTTTGTACATCATGGACTTGAATTTTACTAGCATTTAGTTTGCAAATTTGTTTTGGTTGTGTAGTTGCTTTAAAACTATAAGCATCGTAGTTTTAAGTTTGTACACATTCAAGTCATTGTCTAATGCAGTAATTTGTCCTTTAAAAAGGTTTTGCATTTACTCACCTAGAAACACAGTCTTAGAATATATTCATTCTTTATGCACATGTTAAATTCCACTAATATTTTCTACAATGTCACAGGGGCATGGTGTAAGATCACGTACTCTGTTCCAGTACACCATTAAGCGGACACTGTTGGGAAGGGAAGCTGAGTTTCTAAATTACATTTTTACCTTAGCTGCAAATATTATAACAAACATTTTCTAGGGAAAAATTTCCCTGCCTGGAAGTAATGCCTGATGGTGACATTTTCAGACCAGAGGATTGTAGACGGTCCAGTATAACAAGTCACTGGTGAGTAATATGGGCCCATGAGAAAGCCTGGTCATACCTATGATTTGGAGGGAAAATAAAGTGCTTACAGGCTGATGGAACTCTGGCTCTCCACTCCCTGATGGGTGGCTGAGAGGCTGCACGGCTGCCAAGTGTTGGGCCTGCCCTTCGTACAACGGTTGCCTGCCTTCTGACAGGGAGTAAGATTGGCTCTGGGGATTCAAAAAAGAAATACATAAAATGCTAGACCACTCACACAAGCCAGCTGCCTCTTTCAAGGGGTGACTTTCAAGGGGTGAAAACATTCTCTTAAGCTGCTAAACCAGGAGCCAATGATTTTTCCTGAGGTCCTCTGCATGGTTCACAAGTATTTTATTTTATTTATTAAAAAAATTTTTTTTTCTTTTGGCTGTGCTGCATGGCTTGCAGAATCTTAGTTCCCTGACCAGGGATCAAACCCATGACCCCTGCCCTGGAAGCTTGGAGTCCAAACCACTGGACCACCAGGGAGCCCAGGCAGGATCAGAAGTATTTTATTTTATTATTTAAAAAAATTTTTCCAGGATCAGAAGTATTTTAAAAGTACGTCTCAGTTTCTCTGAAAGATAATCTAAATGGAAGCTTCGTAACCTTGGCTGGTATGAAAATGCTACTTACAGATGATTTTAAAAATAATGCCTCTTTGAAGAAAATGCTTGTAGGTTTGCCACCATCTGAGCACAAGTTTGATTTAGAGCAAAGGAGAAAATCTTTTTAACAAAGTTCTAGTTTACAGAAGATTTTGGAGTTTTATTCTCTTTGCTCCTAGTGTACACACAATAAATCCGTCTTCCTGTGGGAAGCCACATTAGGTGCAACAAAACCTTATTAAAATTCTTATTGCCATAGCTTTAAATATACCTTTTTCACTGTAAAAAAAAAATCAAGATGTAACTCTGACCTGCCTTATGCATAGTTAGCTCCAAATGGTAGTATTTTTGTCAGTTTTTAGCCATTAATAGTTTATAGACATGCTATTCACATGAGCCTAGACATTTCAGAAGAAAAGTAAAATATTAAATCCATTCCGTGAGTATTTGCAAATATCTGGTCATTTGGTGCTGTTTAGAAAAAATACTGGGATATTTTCACCTTTCAATCCAAGTTGTATAGGTTTATGAGAATACTTGTATCTTTATCTACTGATATTTGCAACATGAGCCTGTATTCCCAAAACACCGATGGGCACAGTCTATGAAACTTTGTGCAGCTTTGCTGCAAACTAACATCTTTAGTCATATATTCCTTAAATACTATTTTAACTGCTTGCTCTCTGCAAGCACCGTTTACCACCTTGTTTTAAATACTTCTCTTTCACGCCTCCAAAGAGATTTCTGACTAATGGAGAAAAAATATATTCCAAATGCATTTTGAAAGCATGGTTTGCCGTTGTGAAAACCAACAATTAGGAGTGATCACAATGATAAAGTATAAAAGTATCAATCATGATTTCATAGTTTAAATTTCTCCACATGCTAACCAAAATTAGAACTTGGTTTGATTCCCGAAAGCAATAAATACTTACATGGCGATTGCCCATTTTCTTTTTTCCAGAGATAGTTGTTCTGTATTTCATTAAGAGATCAGTTCTCCTACAGGCCAAGTTTATAATGGTTTTCCCAGGGCATAATATCTCTTGAGTTTAATAAGTAACCGTTGGCATTGCATTTGAATACATTGTTGGGGATGGGTAGGGAGTGGCAGCAGCTACAAATGATCTTAACCTGCCCACGCTGCCTTGGTTGGCCATCTTTTAAAACTAAAATATTTATTAATAAATCGAGTGTTGGCTTTGCAAGTTGAATATCTTATTCACAGCTAAAGGGCTAAAGCTTTCTCACTCCTGGATTATTGAAAGAGTTATTATTTTTTATTTTAGGTGTTCATTTAAAATTTTATACCTTTAGGAGCTTCCCTGGTGGTCCAGTGGTTAAGACTCTGTACTCCCAAAGCAGGAGATTTGGGTTCAATCCCTGGCCGGGGAACTAAGATCCCGCAAGCCGCATGGTGCGGCCAAAAAAAAAAAAAGTGTACGTTTTCACTAAGATTTTATACCTTGGAGTGATAAAAGCATTAACCAAACAAGACTGAAAAATCTTCTTATTTTACTAACATCACCCTTATTATTACAAAGGATCTTTTTGAAGGCTACATTGAGTTATGCTAGCATCATTTTTATAATTTAGCTAGTTTCTAAATTTAAAAAGGAATATGTGCGGATGCTACATTTTTCCCCCTCATAATATGAAGAGGCACCATGAAAAGTAAGCGTAGTGACCACTCAGTCCATGCCCTCTGAGGTTTGAGTCCTTCCAGAAATGGCATGCATACACAGCCATGTTTATCTGTCTATCTGCCTAGCTATCTTTGGTATGCTTTTTTTCAACAAATGGGTTGGTACATTGCCTTCTATGCCATGCCTTCTGGGCTTCATATACTAAATAGATACAAGACATTGGCACATTTCTTTTTCGGTGGCCGCATGTTCGTCTACTATGGGTATGAACCAAAGCTTATTTAATCAAGGTCATTTAGGTTATTTTGGTCTTTTGAATGACTATCTTCGTTTATGCATCTTTGCATATGTGTGCATGTTTATCTGTAGAATAAAATCTAAGAATGCAATAGCTGGCCAAAATGTATATGCTGTAAAATTCTGAGAGATGTTGCCAAGTTGTCCTATACACAGACATAAAAATGCTGAACGACTTTCAAAGGCCAGCTGACCCACGAGGCTGACTTTCAAAAGACAAAGTGTATACCTTCCTACAGTAATATGCCAGTACTCCTTTCTCCACATAATGGCCAACACTGAAGATTTTCAAACTTTTTCATTTCTGCCAATTTCAAAGATAAAGAATGGTTATCGCACTGTTTAATTTACATTCCTTTCCTTTGATATTCTTAAAATTATATATCCCGATCCTTAAAAGCTATTTGCATGAATTCTACTGTGGTCTGCTTGTTTATGTCCTTTATTTTTGAGTTATTAGTTTTTTCATTATATACTTGTAATAATATATATAATAAAATCCAGGTCTTTGTCAAGCATAACAGTTATAATTCCCCAATTTATCTTTTGTCTCTGTTGATGTTTTCAGTGCATATATGTGTGTGAAGAAAGTGCTAGATATATTTAAATACATAAAAACTATCTTTTCTTCTTTGGCTTGCTTAGAAAAAGTCTCTGCATTAAGATGATTAAGACTTCTTGTACATTTTCTTCAAGTTTTTTTTTTTTTAAAACGACATTTTTTAAGGTTTACATCTTTGATTCATTTGGAATTGATTTTGATGTAGAATAAGGAAGAAATAGATTCAGCTTAGTTTTGGTTATTCAATCGATCCTAGATAGTTATTAATTAATCCATCTTTCCTCTTCTGGTCTAAGATACCATGCTTATTTTATGCTACCTTCCCATGTAACATAATATGAAAATTCTTATAGGTTTATTACCTTCTGCTTATATATTCATTCTTTTGTTCTTTAACCTTTATCTGGTGTGTCTCTTGGATGGGCTAATTGCTGGGACTACAACAGTGAACAAAAGGGATATGAATTTTCTCTTTTTGGAATGTACAGCCAAGTGGAGGAGATATACAAAGAACAAATCATTACGCATTGTTGTATGGGCTACGGAGAAACCAAACAGGATGCTGTGATGGAAGCTAAAGTGTGTGTGCATGAGCACGCTCGTGTGCATGAGAGTTTGTATAATTTACTTTAAATAGAGATAGAACTCTTCAAGGAGCTAACATTTAGGCTGTGAACCAAGGGATGAGAAGAAGGGCATCATTTGAAAGGAGAAAGTGTTCCAGGTCAGGTGTTTTAGTTTGTGCTACACCTCAGAAATAGGGCAGGGCTTTGCAAATGACAGGAAATGAAAGATGGCCAAAGAGATTGGAGTCCATTGTGTGCCAGGTGGGATGCTGGATGCTGGAGATGCAGTGGTAAACAAGACACAGCTGTCCTCTGGGTACTGACAGTGGAATGGGGCGGAAGGAAAGGAGATATAAGTTAACAACGAACGCTTTGACCATTCATGAGTACTTTGCCTTTAGTGTCTAGTTTGCGTTCTATAGTTCACTACCTCCTTTTCCCAGCCCCAGAATTCTTAGGGCCTAGTCTTCCCTGCCCTATCTCCGTGCTGGCTCTGTGTCACTGACCCCTCCTAGAACCCTTGATCAGTGACAGTTTTCCTCCCTCCCTTCCTCTCCCACCCCAGGCTGTTGAAGCTCAAAGTTCAGGAGGAACAAGGGCAATTTGACGTGCGGTGCTCAGTGTGGAGATAAGTTCTGCCCAGTTATGGAACACCAGCAATTCATCAAGAAGAGATATGGTTTATGGCTCCAGGGAGGTGAAAGATAGAAAGCTTAGAGGCCAGGGAAGAAGCTGACACACCTTATTTTTCTAGATCACCACCACTACAGCCACCTCTCAATAATTTAAATGTACCCACAGTCAAGTTTGGATTTGACTGAAACAGAACTATTTCTGGTATCATCTCATCCTTTTCTCCTTCCCCATGGGAGTGTGAGGAGGTGGCTGGGATAATTCCAAGCAACAGCAGCAAGGGGGAATTCCTATGACTCCAGGCCATTACTGGAAGGATGTCATAGCTAGAGGTCTGGAGGGCAGAAAAAGAACTGCCTAGGAAAGAAGAGCGAGCAGACTTGATGGAGGAAAAGAGGGCACAGGAGGGGTGATGGGAAGGGTTTAGGGATTTTATTTTTTTGGTATCTTTATAAATATTTAGTGATTCTAAATTATTACAGGTGCTGCATCTTTCTTTATTAGACTGGGCCTGTTTATTTACATCTCTTGGATTTTGGTGGTTCTCAAAGTGGTGATGCCAGCCAAAGTTCTAATCTCCTAACTTTATGTGTCTCAATAGCAAGTCAGAAATCAATCTTGCCAGAGAGTCTTTCCTTCTTAGCCCACCAAGGTTAAGTTTCTAACACTTCTTAAAAATGTTACTTATATATCTGTTGTGGGTTAAATTGTATCTCACCCCCACCCCCAAAAAAAGACACACTGAAGTCCTAACCCTCAGTACCTCTGAATGTGACTTTATTTGGAAATAGGGTCTTTGCAGGTGTAACCAAGCTAAGAGGAGATACTTAGGATGGGCCAGAACCCACTATAACTGGTGTTTTTATAAGAAGAAGAAAATGCCATACGAAGACTCCATCACACAGGGGAAGGCCTTGCAATGACAGAGACAGAGATTGGAGTGATTTAGCTGCAAGCTAAGGAACACCAGGGACTGATAGCCACCATCGGAAGCCAGGAAGAGGCAGGGCAGGATTCTCCCCTACAGATTTCAGAAGGAGAACAGCCCTGCCAACATGTTGACTTTGAATTTCTAGCCTCCAGAACCATGAGAGAATAAATTTCTGTTGTTTCAAGCTGCTCAGTTTGTGGCATTTTGTCATGGCAGCCCTAGGAAACTAATGCAACATCTCAAAAAACAAACAAAACAATCTCATCAGTTGCTATGATTCTCAGAGCAAATACATTATGCTGGATAATTTGTATTTAATAAAACATCCATTTAGAAGTACCCTGGTGAAAGCTCATATGATAATACAAACAAGTATTTCAAATTATATTGTAGCCATACAGTATTCAAAATAACAAAAATACACAGATGCTGATTTTCTAAATATAACCGTCAAGTTGAACACTTGCCTAATATCTATTTCTGCAGGGAGAATTAATAGTATTTTCTTTATTTAGTGTAATTTAATTAGAACCCAAAAATTATAGTTGATTTTTGGACTGATTTTTTTTTTCTTTTTTTTTTTTTGGCTGCATTGGGTCTTCGCTTCTGCGTGAGGGCTTTCTCTAGTTGTGGTAAGCAGGGGCTTCTTTTTGTTGCGGTGTATGGGCTTCTCATTGTGGTGGCTTCTCTTGTTGTGGAGCATGGACTCTAGGCACAAGGGCTTCAGTAGTTGTGGCTCGTGGGCTCTAGAGCACAGGCTTAGTAGTTGTGGCACACGGGCTTAGTTGCTCCGTGGCATGTGGGATCTTCCCAAACCTGGATTGAACCCGTGTTCCCTGCATTGGCAGGAAGATTCTCAACCACTGCGCCACCAGGGAAGTCCCTGGACTGCTATTTTCTTCCACATAAACAAAAGCAAAAAAGTTAATATTTTGTCATGTTTGTTTATACATTTTTCTCTACATTAAATAATAAATGTAGATGCTAATAAATCTTGCTTAAGACAAAAATCTGCAGGAAATGATTATAGTTTCTGAAAACAACTGTATTTTCATACTCCAAATTTTTTTCAGTAGTAAAAACCCTGAAAGTAACACATCTCATCTTGTAAGCATAAAAGCAAAACTCTCACAGATCAAAATACCTTCTTAACTCACTGATTGGTTAACAAGGACTTATTGCGTATTTGCCACACGTAAGACATCATGCTAAGCTGCAGGGCGTGTGAAAAATTTAGGACACAGTTCCCACAGCCAGATGCTTATGTTCTGGTTGGAGAAATAAAGCATCTACATAAGAGACAACACCTTGATTTAATGTAGCATTTTGTGGCAAAAAAACCCCCCAAACCAAAAAATAAACCGTAGCTCTGGGAGAGCAAAGACCTGAATTTTAGGCTGGTCTCTGGTACAACTATCAGAGTCACAGTCTCCAGTTCTTGGGTTTCAACAAAGTAAATGTAAGAGTTGGACTTCCTCTCTACATTTACTTCCACACCTAAAATACTACGAACAGTTGGATTTAGGAAGGTATGTTGGGACTCTTTTGGTTGCAAGTGCCTAAAAGTCTGATTAACAATAACTTAAACAAACAAGGAATTTAATGGCTCGTATAACTGGAAAAAGTAGTTAGCTTCAGGCATAGCTGGATCCAGCTACTCAAACTATATCCCCAGGATCCACTGTCCCTCTCCATTTCTCAGTTCTTCTTTCTCCCCGTTTAAAGGTATCCCCCTCTCACAGGCAAAAGGGCTGCCAGCGGATTCATATTTTCATCCTCCCAATTCCAAAGCTGTAGAAAAGAACACGAGAGCTTTTCCTTTCCTATAAGTTTCACTGTATGTCCTGGTCCGATTCTCTGGCCCAAATTGGGACTCAGCACGCATCGGTGAACTGGCCACCGTAGCTGGAGGGAGGTTGTGAGGACTGGGTTTCCTGTCGCCTCTGGAGGTGAGCGTGGAGCCAAACCCCCCCAAACCACGAGGTCTGAGAGTGGGGGGGCTGGTCACCCAGAGAAAACTGGGGTGCTCTTAGTAAAAAAAGGGTGGGGCTTCCCTGGTGGCACAGTGGTTGAGAGTCCGCCTGCCGATGCAGGGGACACGGGTTCGTGCCCCGGTCCGGGAAGATCCCACATGCCGCAGAGCGGCTGGGCCCGTGAGCCATGGCCACTGAGCATGTGCGTCCGGAGCCTGGGCTCCGCAACGGGAGAGGCCGCAGCGGTGAGAGGCCTGCGTACCGCAAAAAAGTAAATAAATAAATAAAAATAAAAAGAGGGTGAATGGATGGTAGGCTGGCCAAGCAAGAGATGTCCACTGCAGAAGGGCAAAAGGGAAGGCATAATGGGAGTAAGAGAAGAGAAAGGAAAGGGAAAAAGGAGAAATTGTGAGAATGGGAGAAGGAGGTGGAAATAGTAGCCCAGAGTGTTTTGAAGCCTGTCAGAGGCTGAGAATTAACTGGAGCCACCAAAAGGGGAGCAGAGTGCCCTTCCCTTGGAACTTTCTCTTCCGGTACAGCTTTCTGTGCCTCCTCTTGGGTTGATCTGCCTGTGGTTGGCCACTGCCACCGGCACCTTCAACAGCTGCCCAGGTACCCGCACAGCATCCCTCTCCTGATGGCTCCATCCTGTAGACTCTGCCCCTGTGAGCTCTGCCTCAGTGCTGACTGGTTGACAGGGCTCCATTGTCAGTGCTTCTCTGAAGATGAAACACCTTCGGTCTATACTGCAGGATTTCAGAACCCAGCACTCACTCATCAACACATATGTATCAGTCGCTAAGTGAGGAATGTAATAGTGCTGTGCTAGGCACCACGGGGCAGAAGAAAGGAAGGTAAAAGACGGAGTGGTTGCCCTCCTGGAACTTAACACTTATCTGCAGAGGATAGATATTAAAAAGTACAGTTGAAAGCCAAGATATAATTGAGGTAGTAAATGACTATCCCAAAGGGATGAGGAAGACTTCCTGGGGGCATGAGCCTTACTCTGGGGGCTGTGACGTGGCAAGAATTTGAAAGGGGCGGGGGAAGGGCATGAGGGGACAGCACTGGTAGTGGTGAATGCTGTTTGGGGAATGATCAGGAGGCGACCAGGAGTGTGATATGTGGAGTGGACAGGGGGAGAGTTGAGGAGACCTTGGAAAGTTGATGTGGATGAGAATGGCTGCACTCGAATAGTAGCAAACGGAAAACTTGAAACCAAGGTTTCCAACGGGAGTGACTGGGACTCGGTGCCGACTTTTAGCAATAGGGCAACCAAGGAAGGAGCTACTCTAGCAGGGAAACGTGGAAGCCAAGGTTCCAGAAGACCCCCAAAGAGAGGAGTTCAGAGGGCAGTTGGAGGAAGAAGAGCTGGGCCTGGCTGAGAAGACAGGGACGGACGGAGCCAGGTCGGGAGCCATCCACCCAGGGGGTGTTAGCGTCTTGAGATGTGCAGAGGCCGAGCACGGAGAAAGGGAACAGAAGGCTGAAGATGGGGCTCAGAAAGCATATTTGGTGGGTGGTAAAAAGAAAGAGGCGTGGACATATAAACACTACCAAACGTAAGGTAGATAGCTAGTGGGAAGCAGCCGCATAGCACAGGGAGATCAGCTCCGTGCTTTGTGACCGCCTGGAGGGGTGGGATAGGGAGGGTGGGAGGGAGGGAGACGCAAGAGGGAAGAGATAAGGGGACATATGTATATGTATAACTGATTCACTTTGTTATAAAGCAGAAACTAACATACCATTGTAAAGCAATTATACTCCAATAAAGATGTAAAAAAATAAAGATATTATATATAAAGAGCTGAGCATGATACCTGGAACCTAGTAAATGTTTAATAAATGTTAATTATTATTAAAAAAAAATAAAGAGCCCATCAGAGAAGTCAGATGGTTCATCAGAAAAAGTGATAAAAAAGAAACGAGATAAAACAAATGCATATGTAGCAATCGTGGGAGGCAGGCTGTCTCTTCCAGGTCAGCCCTCACCCCACTGGACTGTTTTTATTTGTTTCTCTGTTTGCATGTTCTCGCCCTGGAATAGGGCAGCGAATATCTCCACTTCACCCTTCTATATCCAGAGCTTATATGGCACCTGTCATACATGGCACGTGGAAATAACGGCAGCTGACTTACAACAGGTATTTGGTGAGTGAGTGAGTGAGAGGAAGGAATTCCTTAGAAAGCTGTCTGTCGCAGACCAGATTTTGTTATGACAAACCCCAAGGGATGGAAAAATTTCTTGAGCAGTAATTTAATTCGTTCAAATATTCCTTTAATAACTGGATGATTTGGCTGGAAATAGGTGTGGGGTGTGTGTGTGTGTGTGTGTGTGTGTGTGTGTGTCTGTGCATGTTTTTCTCACTTCAAACCAGTGCAGGTTAGAAAGGCTGGGATTCTCACCTACATACCCACAGATGAAGTATGTGCGTGTGAGTGATTCTGTAATTCTTAAATTGTTTCCCATGACCGTTCTTGTAAGTGTGGAGAATTAGCGCATGCTAATCCACTACTTAGTTCATGAATGAAATAAATAATCTATTGAGTATCTACTACATGCCAGTGGCTCTGGGGGTTGGTGCTGACGAGACCAAGTCCCGGCCCTGGTGGAATTCACATTCTATTGGAGAAAACATAAAGACTAGACAGTGACACAAACAACATAGTTACAGACTGTGAAAAGTGTGAGGCTGTGAGGAAAGAAACAGGGTGATATGAAGGTGAACAGCTGGGGAGCCCACCTGTCAGGGGGCAGGAAGGAGAGGCAAGTAGGAGGAAAGGGCTGGGGGATGAGCCCTGAAGAACAGACACAGCGTTTGAAGGACAAAGGGAGGCGATTTCAGGCCAAAAGCGGTCTTGAGGTCAAAAGGCTCTGGTACCTTTGAATAACAGAGGAAAGATGTCATGTGGCAGCTGGAGGGGAGGGTGGGGAGAGTGGGCTGAGTGCAGAGAAGGGAAAGCAGATCAGACCAAGCAGGGCCTCGAGGGCTGTGGTGAGGGATTTGGAATTTACTCGTAGAGAATTGCAAAATCACTAAAGAATTTTAGACAAGAGAGCAGTGCGATCTGACTTAGCGTTTCAGAGATAGCCCTTGCTGTGTGTACGTGATGGATCCCAGGTAGGCAGAGCAGAAGAGATAGGTGAAGAGGCTTTTGCAGCTGAGCAGGTGAGCGATGGAGCTGGCCTGGATGCAAAGGCGGAGTTTCGAGGTGGGCTCAGATTTGGAGGTGGAGCCAAGAGGATTTGCTGATGGATTGGATGTGGGGACAGAGGGCAAAGGAAAATCAAAGATGTCTCTCCCAGATGTGAGGTGAGGAAGGCTGGGGTGGATTGAAGAGATCTCCCAGCAGGGCATCAAGATTTTGGGCTTTGGTCATGTTGAGTTTGAGATGCTTATTAGACACCCAGGTGGCGACGGCAGACTGGCAATTGGGGATGAATGAGGCCTGGGTTAGAGAAAACTTTGGGAATCGTTGGCATGTATGAAGTCATAAGCAGGAGGGAGATTATTATTATTTTTAATTAATTAATTCAATTTAATTTTATTTATTTTTGGCTGTGTTGGGTCTTTGTTGCTGCGTGTGGGCTTTCTCTAGTTGTGGCGAGCCGGGGCTACTCTTCGTTGAGGTGCGCGGGCTTCTCATTGCAGTGGCTTCTCTTGTTGCGGAGCATGGGCTCTAGGCGTGTGGGCTTCAGTAGTTGTGGCGCACGGGCTCAGTAGCTGTGGCGCATGTGCTTAGTTGCTCCGCGGCACGTGGGATCTTCCCGGACCAGGGCTCGAACCCGTGTCCCCTGCATTGGCAGGCAGATTCTTAACCACTGCACCACCAGGGAAGACCCAGAGGAAGATTATTGATAGAGAGTGTGAAGAGAGAGAAAAGGAGAGAGAAGGAAAGAGAAATGAGGCCCAGGACTGAGCCTTACCTGTACCAATGGTCACCTGCTGGACAGAGAAAGAGCAGGAGGCAGAGAAGGAGCCGTGAGTTTGAGCAGAGGAGAACTGGAAGGATGTGGTGGCTAGAAAGGCAAGATAAGAGAGTGTTTCAAGAAAGAAAGCAGTTAACTATGCTGAGTACCCCTGGGAGTCATATGAAGCGAGCACAAGTATCTAAACTATATTTGATTGTAAACATTAACCTTGCAAATTTTCAGGAATATACATATCACATGAACAGAAGCAATCTTTTCTCAGATGGTTTTATTTTTTCATTACAAATTAATAAAAACTTTAATTGATTTAATGTTTTTAATTAGCAAGTATAATTTCATTTGTGTAAAGAGGTCTGATTAGAATCAGAGTTGGCCTGATCGCAGTGAGTTAGAGCAGGTGGCAGTGTACAACAAGGTCACGCAGGACACGTGGGTCTCCTTGGTCACCTCGGCCACAAGATGCTCCACACCATCCCGTGTCTCTGTAATTATCTGATGACCATACCCAAGTTCCTTCCTCCTTATAAAGTGCTTCCATTTTTATAATTCTAAAGCCAAGAGAGTTAGGCCAAGTACCTTGTAAAGTTCCTTCTGTTTTAAGACGACTTTGATTCTATGATTCCACCTAGGTCCATTTATGGAGACCTTTCTTATTAAAGTGTATTGGCACCAATGAAAGACTTTTTTCGTCGTCATTCCAAAAATTTGGCCAAGGCTAACATTGCCTGTGTCGATGTGCAAAAGAATATTTTTATTTCTGACTTTCATTTCATGATTCTGGGCAAAGCAGTGTCAGTAGCAAGATGCAAGATCCCCACTTTCAAACTCCTGTTATTTTTATGGCATCTTAAAGCCTGACTCATGTTATAAATTAAATTTTACTTTTTAAAGGTACACAATGACTACGATGCCTGAGATAAGAGTTCCAAGCCTTTTGAACTCCCCCGTATTTTGGCTCTATATTACTGGCTGACTTCAAGGCCTGAACTTTCTATAAAGAAGGTACATGTTGAAAGTTATTTGTTCTGAAGCCCTTTGCTTTCCCAAGGACCACAGCCTGTGTGGGCTTCTCTTAGCAGTCTGATTAAGCTTTATTTGATGAACTACACATGGCAAAAGGTAGACTAAGTCATGCAGTTCCATAAAAATCTTTTTTTTTCAGCCTGCATTTCAGATCTCACGAATATTCCCAAACGATCTTTAAAGAAAGGCTGTAGCAAATTGTAATATAAGTCATGTATAGTGATAACAGATAAGTAATTAATACAACAGGAAGTTAAAAAATCACCTGCTGACCGATATGCTATTCAAAATGTAGTTGCCAAAAGGGTGAACTTTATGCATCACTTTTTAACAGATAACTAGGTTTCTTTATCTTTCCTGTTAGTCAAGACTACTTTTAGAGATAAGATTCTTAAAGTAATAAGTGGAATCAAGCAATACTAAGAGTTTAATTCATAATTTAGATACAGTGACTTATTTTATTTTCCATAATTTATGTTTTAAAATCCACCTTTTAATCCCACTCGTATATTTATTAGCCCCTGGAGAAGAGAAAATTGAAAATTTTGCAGTTTACTTTTGGAGTACATGCTAAATGGCTAGAAAACATGAAGCCTTTTAAAGTATCAGTGAGTGAAGAGATCTAACCAGGTGCTATGTAGCCAGATGTCTAGTAAATAGCTGAGAAAAACAAACACACAAAGAATAATTATGTGCTAAGTGGATGCACAAAATGAGACGTGAAAAGAATTGCAAAAGGCACTTTTTACCCCCTAATAAATACAAAAATTCCATATGGGTGAGAACTCCTTTTCTATGTAAAAATGCTCATTTATTGTTGGTTCTGTGTCATCAGGGGAATTCTGGGGGTGGAGAGAAACTGGGGGCAAGTGTTTAAAACTAATTAGTACAATAGAGACCATTAAAAGGAACATTTTTATTTGGTTGAAAAAATACACAAAAACCTTCTTGTAGAAAAGTCAACTGCATTGTATAGGCGTGTGAACATCACTCAACATCAACAAGAGTAAAACCCCAGGTGCCTAATGGAAGATATTATATACACTGCAGATTGTTTTAATTTGGTGGCATTTTATCCAGAGCCACTACCCAAGGTAAGATTGTCCTGTGGTACCTGAAGAGAATCTAGATGCCTGAGAGGCCAGAGGGGGTGGGAGAGGCAGTGGGGGAGGTGTAGGAATGGAGAGCAAGGCCAGAAGCCCATACACCTTGGATTGCTAGGTGTGCTGGTTAATTCTGTGTCAACTTGACTGGGGAAAGGGATGCCCAGATAGCTGGTAAAACATTATTCCTGGGTGTGTCTGTGAGGGTGTTTTAGGAAGAGATCAGTATTTAGTTCAGTAGACTGAGCAGAGAAGATCCGATCTCACCAATGTGGGCAGGCATCATCCAATCCTCCGGAGGCCCTAATAGAAGAAAAAAGGTGAAGGAAGAACCAATTCCTGCTCTCCTTCATCTCCTCCGGCCCTGGGATTTCGGAGCTCTTGGTTCTCAGGCCTTTGGACTCAGACTGAATTATACCATGGGCTTTCCCGCTTCTCTGCTTGCAGATGGCAGACTGTGGGACACCTTGGCCTCCGTAACTGTGTGAACCAATTCCTATAATAAATCTCCTCTTATATATAGCGATCCAATTTTTATCATAAATCTCCTCCTATATATAACTATCTATATATCCTACTGGTTCTGTTTCTCTGGAGAACCCTGACTAATACAACAAGGCCCGTTAAAGCTGCGGTATTGGGAATTCCCTGGCAGCCCACCGGTTAGGGCTCCGAGCTTTCACTGCTGAGGGCCCGGGTTTGATCCCTGGTCAGGGCACCAGGATCCCATAAGCTGCACAGCCAAAAAAATGGATTTTTGTATTTCAGCATGGTTATCACCCACCTCTGGGTTTCATTCCACTTGACAACCTCTAGATGTTTCACAGATATCTGCCGACCTAAACCAAACTCACCTCCCTCCCTCCTGTGTGCTGGGCAATATGTAAATGCTAAAGACGTAAGTGATAAGGATGCTATTGGTGTCATTGATCGTGTAATTGTTGAAAAAAGCACATACACATCATTTCATATGATGGGGAAGTGCCACGGGCGAGGCAGGCCCACTGTTAGATCTGTGTGCACGTGGCCACCCATTCTGGTGTGGGGACGTCACCAGCCCACGGCTCACATTTTGACCAATGGGAGGCTGAAGACAGGAAGGAGCTAAAATATGGCTCCCTCACCCCTCCTATCACCCAAGTAACTGCTTTGAGGTACAGCAGTTTCATACTGCATCTGAGAGGTGTCACACAGGACTTAGCAACCAACTGTGTTTTCTTGAGAAGTGGTGGCCTGCTTAGGGACGTAGTATCTTATATTTGTTTTTTGTCCTTTCCTGACTCCAATTATTTCCCCCTTACTCTTGCTGCCCTGGGATTATACCCCCTGATAAAGTGTTAAGAGGTAAGCTTTGTCTAGCTGTTTTCTAGAGAATTGGTACAAAGACATTGCTTTTTTAAAACGTTTGGAACATTATCCTGGTTCCTATTATGGGGTACCTAACCTAAGGTGGATGAGTGGGGGAGGAAGAAGTGGGAAAGGAAACCAGGAGAGGCTTCCAGGAGGAAGTGAGCCTTGAATAGGGTCTAGAAGGAAAAGGAGTCAGGCAAAGTGGGGCTGATAAAGGAAGATGAAACAACATGAACAAAATACAGACATGGAACTGTGTTGTATTCAGGGAATAAGGCTTCTGCGTAGAAGGCTAGTAGAAAATATGGAAGTCTTGAAGTCTTACTAATATTACAGTTATTATTACTGCTTAATAATATTAATAAGTGATACTACTACTTAATAATATTATTATTACTAATGATGTTTTTACTTAGTATTATCAGCTACTTGAAGTCTTACAAATATTACAGGGGTATAGAGAGGCTGCTTTAACTTCTCTCTTCATTAACCCTTCCACTGAAGGCGAGATAAGAAGTGAGAGGATTTAGGAATACCCCAGCATTTGCATATAGGTGGCCTGAGGACAGAAGCTGGCTCACAGGCACGTGCCCATCAATGATGCCCTACACGGTGCGTGTTTATTTGTGTGTTTGAATTGGTTGCCCATCAAGTCCACATAAAATTCAGAGTTCCTGTTTCTTTCAAAAAATCAGACCTGGTAGTACAGGGCTTCTATCTCCACAGGAAAACCAATGGCTGGAACCGAGCAGTAGATGCCCACGTTAGAAGAGGATACGAGACCTCAAGATTGCACCGTCCCCCCTACAGCCTGACCCGGCTCGTGTTGCACATTTACTTGCCTTGGTCCCTCTAGCATTTGAGTTTGCAGTTCTGGGAATTCACTCAATACTGGGTAATCCTGGGTCAGCGAGAGAATCTCTGCCACCTCAGCCTCCCAGGGCTGCATGCCACTATAGCCACTGAAGCTCATGGTGCTGAGACTGAGAAGATTGACACATGCCTGCTTCTTTTGGTCAGCAGCTCCTGATTCACACTCTGGGCCGAGCACGTCTGATTGGTGAGGCTGAGGTCACGTGCTCATGCCTCGGCAGCAAAGGCAGCTGGGAAAGGGAATATTGGCATTTATAACTTCTTTGATGGGAGGTGGACTCTGCCTCCAGCAAGATTAATAAAATGTTTTGCTGTTGGGCAGCCAAATGAATGACAAAAGTCCATTGGAAAGGGGTTGGCTGTCTAACTGTGGCATGTTTACCAGTGGGGCACAGGACACATGAGATGATTTTATGTCAAACACAAAATCTTTGCTTTGATAGCGTGGCATTATTTTATGTGCATTAGGAAGATATAGTTAAGGTATCAAACCTGCACAGGACAGGAAAAGTTTATGAAGAGTGTGAAGTGTGGCAATTTAAAGAAAAATCTTAAGTAAATAGTAGTTTAGATGATACTGGAAATAATAAAATTACTATTCAAATGACTGAATTTTTGGAAATTAGTCTAGATAAATGAAAACCTTTACATTTCTCTTTATGCCAAGTAATGCTGATGATAATGATGATAAAATTAATACTAACAATACAAAATTTTACATTTATTTAGTGTTGTGGGCAAGACTGTGTTCTAAGAATTTTACATTTGTTTATTTACTTAAACATCACATCAACTTTACGAGATAGTTACTATTATTTCCCCATTTTACAGATAGGGACCTAAGGCCCAAAGGGGTTAAACGAGAGTTCACTCAATAAATAGTCAAGTGAGGATTTGAATTCATGCCACTACTTTCTACCTGACAACTGCCTATATTAGGGTGGATTTAGATTCCTGTACAACGATTGCACCAAAAATCTGCAGAACTGATTTAGGATTTGGAGTCATAAATTTGGGGGTGAATGCTTTTCGAGTACTCATTTTCGTGCCAAGGAGAGTTCTCAGCCTCGGCACTATTGATATTTTGAGCAGGTAATTCTTTTTTGTGTGTATGTGTGGGACTATCCTATGCATTTTAGGGCAGGCTTTCTGGCTTCTACCCACTGGATGCCAGTATATCTTCTCCAGTTGTGACAACCAAACATGTCTCCAGACATTGTCAAATGTCCCCTGGAGACAACATTGCCCCCAGTTGAGAACTCCTGGCCTAGAGAATTCTGAAGTCTCTCAGTGAGAAGCCCAGAAATAATGACCAGCAAGATTAAATGATATGACTAAGCCGCTCTGGTATGCTTTCCGAGGTAGTCTTCCATAGTATCCTGTCATTATTCGTTAATAGCAGGCATGTCTCATTTCTCATATCAGAAATACACAGTACCAGCTTGTAGCAGCTATTGGTTTTCAATGCAATATGTGGTGAATCTTTAACTTTGTGGTTTACTTATAAAACGAACAACCAGCTTCTCATTTTTCTAGAATCCAGTGGCTGTACACTTGGCAAGAAATGACAGGTGACCTCAGTCTCTTTAGATTTTTAAGCCAGTATATGTTTCTTTCCCTGACTTGGCGTTTGATCACATCAAGAATTTTTTTTTCTCCTTTTTTTTTTTTTTTTTTTTTTGCGGGTGGTGTTCTATGTAAAAATAGGACAGATTATAAATTATGTCCATTCTCTATATTTGAATATGGTTGTTAGGATTTTCAATACAATGATCAATATTATGTTCATGATGTATTAATACATCATAAAACATTGAAGAGCTATGAAAGGACAAATCATCTCTCAGGTTGGGCTTTCTGGTCATTAAATCATTAACTTTTACTAGACACCAGAGTCTAGCAAGAGCGTCACCTGATCCTTTTTATTTTAGTGTGCCCTGGCCTTCATGGCATCTCCCATACCATTCTTTGCCAGCCAAAACCTTCCCTCTAATCCCTTCAGATCTATCTGAGCATTAAAGTCCAACAAAAAAGTCACCTCCTTCACGATTGCTTCCAGAAGTCAGAATCAGAAGAACCACTTCTTTCCACTGGCCCCACTTATCATCTTGTACCCATCCTTGTATTCCTCTTTCTATTGCATCGAATTAAGTGAGGGACTAGCTCTCCAGTGCAGCCTTGCTCCTTATCTTTTCTGTGCAGAAAATAAGTCTTAGCTCTGATTAAAGCTGGCCGTTGTTTGGGGGTTGAGGATGTTCATACACGACCATTCACATTGACAAATAATATTATAGCTGCTTTATTTTTGAAGGTGGATCTGTTTGTCCTCACACTCTCACCCCACAGGGTAGTGTGTGTGCAGGGGGTGGGGCCTTAAATCTACCAGTTAAGACACTCTTCTTTAAACAAATTAAAGTAGAGTTGATTTATAATAGTGTTAATTTCAGGTATACATTACTCTTAATTCGGTCTCTTCCTGTTTTAAATGCAGCCATCTCATTGGGGCAAGGTTTCTACTCAGCTATGCTCCACCTTGAAGATTTCATCTTTCTCACCTGTTTCTCCTCAAGATATGCCAGTGGGAACTAAAATAAACTAATTCAGAAAACTGTTTCTCAACAAAGCCTGGCTTTCAAGACTACTGTCTTAGACTCAAAAATCCTATTTTTTTATTTCAAAAGATGAACCTTGGCTTTGTCTTTCTCTGTAATAATCCTTATCTGCTCAAAGGCAAGTGGATGATACTGGCTTTTTAATTAATTTTTCCTGACTTTTGCTTTCCTGGGCTTACCTTTTACCAGGTACATGATTCAGTTGGCTTTTAGTATCCTTTAAAAATGATAGAAAGAAAGAAAGAGAGAGAGAGAGAGAGGGAGGGAGGGAGGGAGGGAGGGAGGGAGGGAGAAAGAAATTGCTGTGCATTAAGGCTATACAAATTATAAAAAGATATGGTCACTAATGACATTGAATTCAATCTTTGCAAATTCTAAAAGAAAGAGAATTTGCTTCTGTAAAGTGAGAGAACAAATGCTTACGTAGACCTGGGCCAAGAAAGCCAATTTCCATTTTCCTGGAATCAGTTGTAATGGGAGCCAAGACAATATCCTGTCTCTCACTGAGATCTCATTTACAGAGGTCATGAAACAGTCCTATTATACTTCATTTAATCCTTGATCACAGATTATACTAGTAGACAAACTCGAATTTCTTTTTTTTTTTTTGCGGTACGCGGGCCTCTCACTGTTGTGGCCTCTCCCGCCGCGGAGCACAGGCTCCGGACGCGCAGGCTCAGCGGCCATGGCTCACGGGCCCAGCCGCTCCGCGGCACGTGGGATCTTCCCGGACCGGGGCACGAACCCGTGTCTCCTGCATCGGCAGGCGGACTCTCAACCACTGCGCCACCAAGGAAGCCCAAAACTCGTATTTCTTATTGGATAGTTAGATTACCTGTTGCTAAAGGTGTAAAGTTTGAGTGACACAATGTAGAAGGAAACAAAAAATATTTCATTTCAGCCAGTTCTAAGCCACTGTGACAATACACCCAAATAAGCTAAAAAGATCTGAGATGGACCCATACCATATGTGTAACACAAACTCAGATAATTTCCATATTAGTCCAATAGCATGTAATTCTTCATTTATCTCATGGCTTTCCCAACGGTTACCAAGGGGTAGAGAAATTTCTTCCTCAGTCTACACCAGTGTTGAATAGATGCCTGCTTATTTCTCATACAGAAAAGTCTAGATTGGGGGGATTATTTTGAATATGAAAAAAGTTATATTATAGTTGGCCATGTACTTATTGACCTGTAGAGTTAGAATGGACAGTAGAAGTCATCTTTGTTAACCTCATCATTTTACAAATTCATTTCAGCAAGTGCTCATTGAGTACCTGAGGCCCAAAGAGGCCTGAGAAGTGGTTGTCAACACTGTGCTTTGAGTCACCTGGGAATATTTTAAAAACATGCATTACCTGGGCTCCAACTGAAGAATTCTGATATAATTGCTCTGGTGTGAGGTTTGGATGTTGGTAAGTTTAAAAAACTCAGGTGATTCTCATGCTCCTAGAACTACCCTCTCCCCCCAGTAAAAAAAAATGGCATTAAAATTTTTATTCTGTATCTTATCCACTTACTTAAATTAACTGATTTGATGAGGTAAAGGGGGAGAAATGAGAGAAACTCTCCAGATGCCTCCTCACTTCTCTGGGCTTTCATAACCTTGTCCCTTTTACCTCTATAGTTATTTTTCCAGCTAGTCCAACCTCTTTTTAAAAAATTAAGTTGCATACCTACTGTAGAATTCACAAATCCTATTCCCTCAAAATGTGATTTTACTCCCCATCATGGATATTGTGAAAATATTTTCAGTTAAGGATATGCCTGTAGCTGACTGACTTAGCCTGTCTACCAGAGCTACCAAGGAGCTCTGCTCCAAAACTCGAAGCTCAATGGTGACCTTGAGATGGTACAAACCTCAGCTGGACCACTGCTCAGCAGTCCTAACTCCATCAGTTTCCAAGGAAGTATCTGTTGCAATCAGATACTGGAGACAAATTAGAGAAAGAATTTCAAGGACTTTGAGGCTTGAGAGAATGGTGTGGATAAAAGTCAATAGTCAGAAATGAGGAAGTGTAGAACTTAGGTTGTAGGTATAGAAATGTTGTGTGAGATCAGCCCCTAGTGGGCACTGTAACGATTACAATTGTTCAGGCTTTGTGTTGAGGTGACGTGGCTTGCTGTTGGAACAGTATTCATTGCCACGTAGACCACAAGTGTTCTAAACACAGACTGACTTCAGATGGCAGAAATATAACATTCTCTTTATTATATAAATATATAATATTCATATTTCCCAGGCTATATGGCAAAGGATCTCTCAGCTTCTCTCTAAAACAGACAGCTCTTAAGTTGTTTTCTATCACTTGTAGAAGAAAATCCTAGAAACTCCCTAATGTAGAGGACAATGGTCCCATATGATCGTGCTTCTTCCCACCTCTCCATTCTCACCTCCTGATTCTTCAGTGTTCCATTCACAGTGTCAGGATGAGAAAGTTTTCAGGTGGAGATGGAGGAAAAGCATTCCAGACAGGGGTATTCTGTATGCAAAGACCCAAAGGGATTAAGGAGTGTGGCACATTTAGGGAATTCTAAATGTCTTGGTATTTCTGTAGTCTATAATGTGAGTGAGAATGGACGGCTGGGCCTTCCAGTCTAGCGTTCATTTCCTTCAGTTTGGACAGAGACAAGGTTAGAGAAATATTTCTCTACCCTGAGATAAACAAAGTACAAGTGAGATGGGTTTTGCAACTGACAACTTCTTAACAGAGGTAGGGGTGGTGGAGAACATGGCCCTGAGAAAGCCCACGTTCTGTCTAATCCGGGTAGCCTGTCCTCAGCTCCACTGACTGGTGTGGGGAAGGGTGTCCAGTGCTGTGGGATTTCCCACATTTTCAAGAAGATCCCCAAATCTGGATTTTTAGGAGAATTCGGCTCCCTATGCAACATCTATTCATTCATTCAATACTATGTGTTGTTCTAAGCCTGAGGCCAAGGCTGAGAACAAAGCAGACAGAAGTTCCTACATTTGGGGTGCTTCACGTCTGATAGGGGAGACAAATAATTTTAAAACTAAGTAAATTATTAAATATATTCGATGGTAATAAGTGTTATAAAGAAAAGTAATGTAGGGGAGGTGGCTGAGAAGGACTGGAGATGTTTTACAGTTTTAAATAACGTGGTTGGGGAAGGCTTAATCAAGAAGGTGACATGGAAGAGTTCGGATGTCACAAAACTGATTCACTCATTCAATACATTCAATGGCATTTATTGAGCACTTACTATGTGTGAGGCATGATTCTAGGTACTGGGGATAGACTGATGACGAGACAAAGTTCTTTCTTCCATGGAGATTGTATTTTTGCTGGGGAGACAGAAAATAAACAAGAAATCAAGCAGGATAATGTCCATTAGTGATTCTTTGCAACAAAGAAAATAAACCAAGATAATGTGTTGCAGAGAGGTGGGGGAGAAGTGGCTAGGTCGGACAGAGAATTTGGTGAAGGCCACTCTAAGTGACAACGGGTGGAGTGAAGGGAGCCTGCTTTGCAAAGGTCTGGGGAAAGGCATTCGAAGCCAAGGGAACAGCAAGGGCAAAAGCCGTGAGGTGATAACAAGCTAGGTCATGGTGCTGAGCATCAGGGGTGATGCCTTGGTTCGTGGAACAGAGCAAAGCACATTCAGGAGGTAAAACCATGGCCAAGGTCAGGCCCAGGCAAAACTGTGAAACAAAATGTTCGCATGACTTCCTCTTTCTTCTCTCTAGACACCCCTTCCTCCTCTACAGGTCCTTCCTTGGCCTCATTTAATCCCCAAGCTCTTTCTCTTTCCAACTTCCTCTCAGAAAAAGATGCGATAGCTTGTACATACTAAAAAATGATAAGGCTAAAAAGCTAGTATTCCTCCTAAGGGTATTTATACTTCAACTACAATGGTTTAATTATGAAATTTGATTTAATTATGAAATATGAATTTGACCAGCTGTTTGGGTGTTGGAGTATTTGATTGTTGTGGGAGTATATTAATTTCCTATGGATGCGGTAACAGATTACTGCAAATTTAGTGCCTAAAACAACACAAATTTATTATCCTAGAGTTCTGGAGATCAGAAGTCCAAAATGAGTTGGCAGGGTTATGATCTTTTGGGGAGCTTTGGGGGAGAATCTGTTTTCCTTTTCCAGATCCAAGAAGCTGCCCATGTTCTTTGCCCTGGGGCCCTGTGTCACTTCAACCTCTGCTTCAATTGTCCGGTCTCCGTCTCTGACCGACTTTCCTGCCTCCCTCTCCTAAGACCCCTGTGATTACACTGAGCCCACTCGGATAATCCAGGATATACCCCTATCTCAAGATCCTTCGCTTACTCACACCAGCAAAGACCCTTCTGCCATATCAGGCAGCATATTCTCAGGTTCCAGGGAATGAGAATGGGGACATCTTTGGGGACTATTATTCTATTTACCACAGGGAGTGATATTCTGGAGTTTGTGAAATTAGTCCACCAGATAGCGCCCTACTTCTGGGTTGTTTCTGCTCCTTACTTTTGTTGGAATTGTGTGAATGAAATGGTTCTGTAGTCTTTCTGAAGGGCAGCTGCTCAAGACAACTGAGTAATTTTCCTTAGTCCAAGTTGGTAAAGCCAGATAAGATGGAATCTCATTGCCCTTGTATTTCTGAACACACTGTTTACCCATGAGGTTAATTTGAATGGTAGCTTCTGGAATCGGGTTTCTAACACTGCAGTTTCTGACCTCTCTGGAATTTGAATAGCAAAGGTCTACGGAAGCAGAAATAGTAGGGGGTCTGAGTCAAGGACCTAAAAGAATGGACATTATCGTTTACCAGAAAGGCTCTATGATGTAATGAGTGCTACATGTGGAGCCCAATGAGTTGTTTTTGCTTCCTGGTGTTTTTTTTTTTTATTAATTAATTTTTATATTTATTTTTGGCTGTGTTGGGCCTTCGTTTCTGTGCGAGGGCTTTCTCTAGTTGCGGAGAGCGGGGGCCACTCTTCATCGTGGTGCGCGGGCCTCTCACTCGCAGGCTCAGCGGCCATGGCTCACGGGCTCGGTTGTTCCGCGGCATGTGGGATCTTCCCAGGCCAGGGCTCGAACCCCTGTCCCCTGCATTGACAGGCAGACCCTCAACCAATGCGCCACCAGGGAAGCCCTGCTTCCTGGTGTTTGAGGGAGCAGTCCTGTTCCTGAACTTCCCAGCACAGGGGTCTTTGAGCCCTGTGGATTAACCTATGGTCTCTCTGAACTGCTTTGTTTCCTGTCTCTCAAAGACTGGCGCCTTGGGGGAAATGAGGCAGATCAGTATTTTAATTAGCACCTGTGTTTCATAAGCCAAGCTCTGTCATCAGTTCCTACTTAGAAGGGCTTGTTGTTTGGATTTTTCCCATACGTAGCTTTGACCCATTACCATTTCCTCCTTCAAATTTCTTTCTCAGCTACTTGCTGCATTAGGATCTTTTCTATACTAATCTTTCCTATTCTACTTACTGAGTTAGATTCTTTTCTTTTGATGGTCAAGTTTCCAAAGGTCCGTGTCTTATTGATTTAGCAGGTGTAAGTTCACTTCCACCATCCCCTGTCTACTTCTGTAGTTTTTGATGTGTCTATAGTCAATATTTGTTGATAAACAAAAAAGATGAATTTAGCAGGTGCTCATGTTTGCTATAATTCCCTAAACAATGGTTTACAAAGATTTAAAAATTATGTTGACTTTAATTTTCATCGTGACATTGCATTAAATCAAAGTTAGACTTTGGAAGAATATGAGTTCTTCTACACTTAATTATTCAAAAAAATATTGTTGAGGGGGATTTATGTTGTTGACTTTAAATGAACATTATCTGAACTGGAACAGCAGGCAGAACAGTTCAGTGAGAGCCTGAATCAAGGAATTGAAAGGATGGCTCTGGCAGGAGAGAGTCTTAGGCTCCAGTTTGGCGCTGTCTCTACCACCTGTATGATCTTATAAGTAAGTCAGGCAGCCCTGCCAAGCCTCGGTTTCCTCCTCTGTTAAACTGGGATTTTTTTTTTTTTTTAAACATCTTTATTGGAGCATAATTGCTTTACAATGGTATGTTAGTTTCAGCTTCACAACAAAATGAATCAGTTATATATATACATATGTTCCCATATCTCTTCCCGCTTGCGTCACCCTCCCTCCCACCCTCCCTATCCCACCCCTCCAGGCGGTCACACAGCACCGAGCTGATCTCCCTGTGCTATGCGGCTGCTTCCCACTAGCTATCTACCTTACGTTTGGTAGTGTATACATGTCCATACCTCTTTATTGCTTTGTCACCGTTTACCCTTCCCCCTCCCCATAGCCTCAAGTCCATTCTCTAGTAAGTCTGTGTCTTTATTCCTGTTTCACCCCTAGGTTTTTCATGACATTATTTTTTTCTTAAATTCCATATATATGTGTTAGCATACGGTATTTGTCTCTCTCTTTCTGACTTACTTCACTCTGTATGACAGACTCTAGGTCTATCCACCTCATTACAAATAGCTCAATTTCGTCTCTTTTTATGGCTGAGTAATACTCCATTGTATATATGTGCCACATCTTCTTTATCCATTCATCCGATGATGGACTCTTAGGTTGTTTCCATCTCTGGGCTATTGTAAATAGAGCTGCAATGAACATTTTGGTACATGACTCTTTTTGAATTATGGTTTTCTCAGGGTATATGCCCAGTAGTGGGATTGCTGGGTCATATGGTAGTTCTATTTGTAGCTTTTTAAGGAACCTCCATACTGTTCTCCACAGTGGCTGTATCAATTTACATTCCCACCAACAGTGTAAGAGGGTTCCCTTTTCTCCACACCCTCTCCAGCATTTATTGTTTCTAGATTTTTTGATGATGGCCATTCTGACTGGTGTGAGATGATATCTCATTGTAGTTTTGATTTGCATTTCTCTAATGATTAGTGATGTTGAGCATTCTTTCATGTGTTTGTTGGCACTCTGTATATCTTCTTTGGAGAAATGTCTATTTAAGTCTTCTGCCCATTTTTGGATTGGGTTGTTTGTTCTTTTGTTATTAAGCTGCATGAGCTGCTTATAAATTTTGGAGATTAATCCTTTGTCAGTTGCTTCATTTGCAAATATTTTCTCCCATTCTGAGGGTTGTCTTTTGGTCTTCTTTATGGTTTCCTTTGCTGCGCAAAAGCTTTTAAGTTTCATTAGGTCCCATTTGTTTACTTTTGTTTTTATTTCCATTTCTCTAGGAGGTGGGTCAAAAAGGATCTTGCTGTGATTTATGTCATAGAGTGTTCTGCCTATGTTTTCCTCTAAGAGTTTGATAGTTTCTGGCCTTACATTTAGGTCTTTAATCCATTTTGAGCTTATTTTTGTGTATGGTGTTAGGGAGTGATCTAATCTCATACTTTTACATGTAGCTGTCCAGTTTTCCCAGCACCACTTATTGAATAGGCTGTCCTTTCTCCACTGTACATTTCTGCCTCCTTTGTCAAAGATAAGGTGACCATATGTGCGTGGGTTTATCTCTGGGCTTTCTATCCTGTTCCATTGATCTGTATTTCTGTTTTTGTGCCAGTACCATACTGTCTTGATTACTGTAGCTTTGTAGTATAGTCTGAAGTCAGGAAGCCTGATTCCTCCAGCTCCATTTTTCGTTCTCAAAATTGCTTTGGCTATTCGGGGTCTTTTGTGTTTCCATACAAATTGTGAGATTTTTTGTTCTAGTTCTGTGAAAAATGCCAGTGTAAACTGGGATTTTAAGAGTGGGATTCTTTCATAAGTTTGTGAGAAATAACCTGTTGTAAGTCAAGGGCTTAATACATAGCAGGCAGGCAATCAATACTTGTTGAATAAACATCTCATGGTCAGAGTTCTTTTAATTTTAGCTATGATGTCGAGGGTCTGTAGTCATAGGCGTCAAAGCATTTAGTTATGGGCTCTTATAGTTGGATAACACGAGTCCAATATATCTATGCAAGGGCAGCGTGGGTCATATTTGTTTCAACCCATTAGAGATAATAAGGTCTCTGCCATGCGTCAGGCTGCTGCTGAGCTGTGCCCTAGGTGTCATAAAAAGTTCTAAGTATACATCTGTCAGGTGTGGAATAAAATATGTAAAACCATTGTTTTCTTTTTAAAATTTATTTATTTTCCTTGTTTTCTTGGCTGTGTCGGGTCGTATTTGCAGTACACGGGATCTTCGTCAAGGTGTGCGAGATCTTTTGTCGTGGCGCTCGGGCTTCTCTCTAGTTGTGGAGTGCGGCTTTATCTTTCTAGTTGTGGCACAAGGGCTCCAGGGCGCATGGGCTCTCTCGTTGAGGAGTGCGAGCTCAGCAGTTGTGGTGCGGGGGCTTCGTTGTCCCGCAGCATGTGGGATCTTAGTTCCCCGGGACCAGGGATTGTCCCCTGCATTGGAAGGCGGATTCTTTACCGCTGGACCACCAGGGAAGGCCCTTAAAACAATGGTTTAAAACTGAAACAGATACTGTGGTTGCTTGCCAGTAACAAGGGTCATGGGTTTGCTAAGCCAGAGTAACAAATTATGGAAGAAAGTGTCCCCAAAGACCTTCTCACTAGAACTGAAATTAAGAGTGTCTTAATTTCTGCCTTTAAAAAGTGACTCCGGAGCCATCTGTAAGGAGCAGAACAGTAACAGGCTGCACGCAAGAATCTTATCTCCTAGATTACTTCTGGACCTCCCCCACGTCAGCACCGGCTGTTTACCATTTCAACTCCCTGAATCCCTACATTTTAAGAATTTGGACCTTTGTGGGAATTCCCTGGCCGTCCAATGGTTAGGACTCTGCGCTTGCAGAGGGCCAGGGGGTTCAGTCCCTGGTGGGGGAACTAAGATCCCGCCAACCGGGTCGCAACAAAACAAGAATGTGGAGCTCTGAAGGAGAGCCCAACTGTTCCTCTTCCACAAGATGTAGCAGCTATCAGGAGGGGATGAAGCATCGCTAGACCTTTACTCCACTCCACTGGGGGGAAAGCTCTGACTTACACATTTCCTTCATGAGCCTGGACCCCTTCCACCTGGCCTCGGTTCGGGGTTGGCTCTTAAGAGCCCCCGGGACCTCACCGTTCTTGCCCTTTTTTTTTTTTTTTTTTTTTTTTGCGGTACGCGGGCCTCTCACTGTTGTGGCCTCTCCCGTTGCGGAGCACAGGCTCCAGACGCGCAGGCTCAGCGGCCATGGCTCACGGGCCTAGCCGCTCCGCGGCACGTGGGATCTTCCCGGACCGGGGCACGAACCCATGTCCCCTGCGTCGGCAGGCGGACTCTCAACCACTGCGCCACCAGGGAAGCCCTCTTGCCCGTTTTTAAGTCAACTATGGCCCCCTTCCCAAGTCGCTGCTTCTTGGCCGGCCCTCCCCCAGCGCCTGTAACCGCCTGCTCCAGGGCCACCCGGGCTCGCATTTGGGGGAAAGTGGGTCATCCAGCAATGGCAATAAAAACCCAATCAATTCATCCAGAGACTGACAGAACGACACGGAGCGCTCGAGCAAGGCACGACTACCGGGGTCCCTGCCGGCTGTACCTCGCTGTCCCGCCCCTCAGCTTGCAGGGGGCGGGCATGAAGGTTGGTCCCGGGCTCCGCCCCCCGGCCTCGGACCCCCGGCCTCGCGCCGGCGGGCGGAAGTGACGCACGCCCGAAGCCGTTTCCGGCGGGCCGAAACTAGGAAGAAACTTGGAGCAGCCGAGGCGTCCGGTCACCTGTCTCCTCTGCTCCCGTGCCCCGTGGCCCGGGCCGCACCGAGCTGTCGGGAGCCCAGGCCATGGGGCAGCCCGGGCCGTCCGCAGTGTGAGGCGTGGGGCCTCCCGCGGGCTCCTCGGACGGGCTACGGGCGGGCAGGCGGGAGGCGTCGTTCCAGCTGCGGTCCTGGCCGCCGCCGCCCTCCCGGGCTCCCGGCGTCATGAACATAGACGTGGAGTTCCACATCCGGCACAACTACCCCTGGAGCAAGCTGCCGGCCAACGTGAGACAGGTATGGAACCTGGGGCCGGGGTCCCGCCCCGCTGTCACCTGCTCGCCGAGCCCGCGGGGCCGAGGCTGGCGCCTCTGGGCTGGCTCCCGGCCTTCCCCCGCCCAGGGTCTTGAGATAACCTACCCGCAGCCCGCGGGTGAGGAGGGGACGGTCCTGGGGCCACAGGGGCAGGATGGGGCCGTTTCGAAATGGGATGGAATGGTGTCCAGTGGACTCGCTTGCCGCCTTCGCACGCAGACTCCCTTCAACCGGGCACTGCGCTAGGCACCTTCGAAACAAATTTAAAACACGGCTCTTGACCTCCAGAACTGCGGGATGGTGGGAAAGGGACGAGAAACAAATGAATCCGTTACAGGCTGATAGCAGCTCACACGAACCTGCATGATAGTATATGCGAGCGCGCAGAGGAGGGCGTCAGAAACCGTCCAGGGAGTGTCAGGACGTTGTGTAGGGGATGCATTTAAATTGGGCATTAAAGGACGAATAAGAGATAGATAAGAGGGATTCAAGATTTTCCAGCGAGAGGGAAAGTCATTTTAAGAAGCTTGGACGAGTGAAAGCGTGCTTTGAGAGTAGTGAGCGACCTCCTCCATCACCGGAATCCGGAGGTGTAGATGTATTGGTGTGTTTGGCAGTGGGGCTTGGTGAGTGCGTGGGGAGTGGTAGCGGTCAGGGCCGGATTTTAAAGGGCTTTCGGACTTTGTTTTGTTGGACTTCAGTCTGTCAACAAGATGAGTTTATTAGAGATGTTGCAACAAGAGAGCGACAGGAGGTTTTTGTCCGAGAGGTAGTTCTCAAATGCTTGAGTGTTATTTTTACTCAGTTGTTTTACAGATATTTATTGAACACCTACTATGTGCTATGCCTTGTTTTAGGTGCGGGTTATTTGCAACAGTCAACACGGGAAAGCCCTGTCTTCATGGAGCTTACGTTTCAGTAAAGAAAGACAGTTAACAAATAAATGAATAAATACATAATATGGTGAGCGGTGGTAAAGATTATGAAGAAGTGATATGTGCTGTATAGAAGGCACTTTTTCTCTCTGGTCATAGATGGACCTTCAAGTTCCCGCCATGTTGCTTGGTTGAGAGTGAAATTCTGTTTTCCATTGGTGCTGGACCCTGGCATATTTGGAAAGTTTGGGTTGTTGGTGGTGATGGTATAAGGATTATTACTTTGCCTCCTCTCCCAGCTTGGGGTCTTAGTTCCAGGAAATGAATAATTTAAGGTTCTGGCGGTGCATTGTGTGGCAGAGAAAACGCTTTCACTTCAAGATACCAAAAATACAAGGAAGTGGAAAGATAAATTTAAGGAACTCAGAATTCTTGGGTGGCAGTGGCTGCCCATGTGACGTTAATCTTGAATGGGAGGAAGAAAGCTCTAAACCTGACAGACTTTCTCTTGTTAAGCTGGAATGAGGGCTTTGATGGGCACTTTTTGTTCTTAGGGTTTTGTGGCATATGGCAAGACAGCTGGAAGAACCAACAATCCTTTGTTTCCATGTTTTCTCTACTCTTCATTTCACAAAAATAAATGTAACATAATAGAAGAAAGATGGATGATTCAGTTATGTCCAGCAGAAATAATTGATCTTAATTAGTATTGGGAAAAGGCTTTTTTTTTGAATTTTATTTATTTTTTTATACAGCAGGTTCTTATTATCTATTTTGTACATATGGCAAAAACCTTTCCAAACCTTAGTCATGACTATTAAAAATAATCTCAGAACAGTGTTATACTTAAGCACAAGCATGACATTAAATTAAAACTTTTTTTGGTGAGATCACTTACAAGAGTTGGTGTTTTAGCTTAGGATAAGCTTTCGCTTGTAGAAGGTGTTGCAAAACCCATCTGTACAAATTACTTCATGGATTTTCTCTAGCCTTGCTCTTTTTCCCTAGGTCTACCTTGGATTAGGACATCAGCTTTCTGTCTGGTGTCTAGCACTCAGAAAAGTACCTTCCTATCCATTCTTCATACTATACTGTGGTGAGGTTTCTAAAATGCAAACCCAGTCCTATTTCTATTTGTCTCCATAGATTACATGTTGCTTCTTTTTGAATTGAGATGTTAATTCCTCTAGAAAGGTTTTCCTGACCTATCTCTGGAGTAGTTGACCCTCAGGTGTGCTGACCCAGCACTGTATTTCTCACCCATAGCACTTACCCCACTATGTTGTATTTTCTGGTTACATTACTTGTTTTTGCTTTTGTATTTTGAGCACCTATCTCTTAGTTGGCTTTTAGTAAATACTTTTGCAGTGAATGAGTGATAGTATCAGTCTGAGATTTTTTTCCAGGAGCTAAAGCTTAGTCAGTTTAAAAGTGGGGAATAGTCCTTGTGTGGAAAGAATTTGGTTTTTGGTGTTACAGATACTAAGTACTTTGATAAGAGTTTCTGGTAAGTTTTGATGAGTTTAATTTGAAAGTGACTCATATTTCCCAGTTTTGAAAGCTGGTGGAAGGTGATTCAGATTTTTTTTGAAAAAATATTTGAAAAAATAGTTTTTATATAAATGAGATGAAAATTTTTTACATGGTGTGAGCTATACTAGACTTTCAGAAATCCATTAAAAAGTTTTGGATCAGGCCATTATTTCAGGATCTTTCTATGTAGTTTACCAGTATTCATTGTTCAAAACAATTCATAGTTTTATTTGAAGGGAAATTTTATGATGAGGTTCCAAGGAGGGTCAATTAAAAAAAACTATTGTGTATTTTGGGGGAGGTGGTGCGCATTGGGGTTTGTAGGAGCAAAAGCTTTAGAAAGAATTCTTTATGCTTTTAGCATCATGTGATCCACAGTGGGTGTTTTACAGCCGGTTTCTATGTCACTCCGTCTGTTTTAGTTCCTTTTATCTGCAGCCCAGCTTCATTTGTCAGACCTGGTGGGAATTTCTACAGGGTCTGCACTGTCTCCCAGTAAAATGACCTTTCTTTCGTTGCCTCCTGTAGTGGCAGCAGTGTTTTAAAATGTGGATGGTGGGAAATTGGGGTGGGCGTGGAAGAGAAGCCAAAGAATCTTTGTGAACAAAGCAATTATATTTTATGTACAAGGGTAGTGAAGAATAAAATCAGCTGTTAATGCAGTTTTTAGTTATTTGTGTGTCTGCACATGTATCGATCAGGACCAGTCATTACTTAATGACTAGCGCAAAGACTTAGATGTTTAGTAGATACTGTATTCTCTCATTAACTTACAAATAATGGGGACCTTATATTTTGTGTAAGTGGCTTGATTTACACTTTTTATCCTGGAGTTACTGGGAACAGAGTTTTAAAGGGAGAAAACGGTTGTAAGTTAGAATAAATTAAGGGACTTATTTTGAAACAGAAGAGTAAATCCTCAAGTTTGGAAGTTGCTGAGATTTTAGCAAATTGTCTGCTGTGTGAGTGAGTGTGTATGTTCTCTGTTCCTTGAGAAAGAGACTTTTATTTGGCAGTAGAGCTAGAGGAGATCCTTTAAAATTTTACAGAAAGCCTAATATTTTGAATCCCCTAAATATCTTCAATAGTGGCCCTGGTTTTGGTGCTACATAAAAGATAGGAGAGCAGTATCTCTACAATGAACTTTACTCCTAACTTCTTGTAATGTTAAAATGGATGAAAATAATGTCAGCACATAACATTTCAGCAGTAGTGTGGCTTATGGTTCAACCTGTGATAAATCAATTAATCTAGATGCAGGAAGAAAGATTTTTAGTTTTCTCACGTTATGTCCCTTTTTTCTTAAAATGCTACCCACCAGTAGTTCCAGTTGTGTGCCAGTTTATTTAGATGTGAGTTTCATCTGTTTTGTGAAGATGGCCTTAAGTGAAAGTATGTGCATGGACATTTACCTTGGCTTTCAGAAATCTATGAGTGAGAAATATAATAACTGAGTCCTCTGTTCCTTCTGTCATTAATCTCTTAAGATGTCTTATTTTATAGTGTGTTGGAAAGATCATAGCTAGTAATTAGAAGGGGGATAGCAGTCGTATATTAAATTAAGTTTATGGTCTCACATTGAATATCATGTTAACTATAATCAGACAGACTTATTCTTTGCTTTCATGAGAACCCAATTTTGGACTTAAAACACTAAATTCACAGCTAGAAAGCATTTTGCTCACTAAAAAATATATCGGAAATTCTAAAATTGTCATAAGTGTTTTCTGATGAGGCCATAAGATGACGTTTTTAAGAAATAATCGTATTTAGAGGTATTTTTTAAGTGTACATTCTCCAGGAATCTTAATTTTTAATAATCATAGCCCTCAACTGTAAGTAGTCATCAGACGGGGATCTGTCCTTAGTGGCCATTCTTAAATTTAAATAAATGTAGGTGCAAGAATCTATCCATCTACACAAATTGGAGACGGTCAAGAAGGAAATCTTTTGATGATGGCCATTCTGACCTGTGTGAGATGATATCTCATTGTAGTTTTGATTTGCAATTCTCTAATGATTAATGATGTTGAGTATTCTTTCATGTGCTTGTTGGCAATCTGTATATCTTCTTTGGAGAAATGTCTACTTAGGTCTTCTGCCCATTTTCGGATTGGGTTGTATGTTTTTTTGATATTGAGCTGCTGTAAATTTTGGAGATTAATCCTTTGTCAGTTGCTTCATTTGCAAATATTTTCTCCCATTCTGAGGGTTGTCTTTTCATCTTGTTTATGGTTTCCTTTGCTGTGCAAAAGCTTTAAAGTTTCATTAGGTCCCATTTGTTTATTTTTGTTTTTATTTCCATTTCTCTAGGAGGTGGGTCAAAAAGGATCTTGCTGTGATTTATGTCATAGACTGTTCTGCCTATGTTTTCCTCTAAGAGTTTGATAGTGTCTGGCCTTACATTTAGGTCTTTAACCCATTTTGAGTTTATTTTTGTGTATGGTGTTAGGGAGTGTTCTAATTTCATTCTTTTACATGTAGCTGTCCAGTTTTCCCAGCACCACTTACTGAAGAGGCTGTCTTTTCTCTACTGTATATTCTTGCCTCCTTTATCAAAGATAAGGTGACCATATGTGTGTGGGTTTATCTCTGGGCTTTCTATTCTGTTCCATTGATCTATATTTCTGTTTTTGTGGCAGTACCATACTGTCTTGATTACTGTAGCTTTGTAGTATAGTTGGAAGTCAGGGAGCCTGATTCTTCCAGCTCCATTTTTCTTTCTCAAGATTGTTTTGGCTATATGGGGTCTTTTGTGTTTCCATACAAATTGTGAGATTTTTTGTTCTAGTTCTGTGAAAAATGCCATTGGTAGTTTGATAGGGATTGCATCAAAAAATCTACAAACAGTAAATGCTGGAGAGGGTGTGGAGAAAAGGGAACCCTCTTGCACTGTTGGTGGGAATGTAAATTGATACAGCCACTATGGAGAACAGTATGGAGGTTCCTTATAAAACTACAAATAGAACTACCATATGACCCAGCACCCACTACTGGGCATATACCCTGAGAAAACCATAATTCAAAAAGAGACATGTACCACAGTGTTCATTGCAGCTCTATGTACAATAGCCAGGACATGGAAGCAACCTAAGTGTCCATCAGCAGATGAATGGATAAAGAAGATGTGGCACATATATACAATGGAATATTACTCAGCCATAAAAAGAAACGAAATTGAGTTATTTGTAGTGAGGTGGATGGACCTAGAGTCTGTCATACAGAGTGAAGTAAGTCAGAAAGAGAAAAACAAATACCGTATGCTAACACATATATATGGAATCTAAAAAAAAAAAAAATGGTCATGAAGAACCTAGGGGCAAGACAGGAATAAAGACACAGACCTACTAGAGAATGGACTTGAGGATACGGGGAGGGGGAAGGGTAAGCTGGGACAAAGTGAGAGAGTGGCATGGACATATATACACTACCAAATGTAAAATAGATAGCTAGTGGGAAGCAGCCGCATAGCACAGGGAGATCAGCTCGGTGCTTTGTGACCACCTAGAGGGGTGGGATGGGGAGGGTGGGAGGGAGGGAGGGAGTGAGACGCAAGAGGGAAGAGATACGGGGACATATGTATATGTATAACTGATTCACTTTGTTATAAAGCAGAAACTAACACACCATTGTAAAGCATTTATACTCCAGTAAAAATGTTTAAAAAAAAACAAAAGAAGGAAATCTTTATTTGTAGAACTTAGTTTTTTGTTAACTTAAGTGAAGTTATGTTCTCAGACTGCTCTTTTATTTGATATTAAATACTTTAGATAATTTCAGTAAATCCTTTTAGAAAGGGAGACTGAAGATAAACACATTGAATTTTTGCTCTAATACCATAGCAGAAAAGTTTGTATGATAAAATTTAAGAAAATCTTTACTCAGTTCTGGAAATTAGAGATTCCAGGATAAAATTAGGGGGCATGGTATTGAAATTTTATGGGGTAAAAGTACTGTTGTTTAGTTTGGAAACTATTTTAAATCTATTTGAAATTTTTTTTAGAGTCTTGGAAATTCACAGAGAGAATATGAGAAGCAGGTTGTCCTGTACAGTATCCGCAATCAGTTACGATACAGAAATAACTTAGGTAAGTAGAGACATTTTTACATTGAGGTAGAAATGACTACTGCTGAATTACGTTTTCATAAATCTGTCCTATCTTTTTATTATATATTTCATAGTACTGAAATTTTTCCATGTACAGCCTTTAATAAATTCTATAATGACCCATCACACCTAACAATAATTTGCATTAGCAAGTAGATTCTTCTTTCTAATTCCAATGAAAATTATTTTTTAGAGTACTGTTTATAGATTCATTTTACCTATAGAATATTAATTTTGATTCAGTTGTCCTCTTTTTAGTTTAGTGAGAAAATATGCCAGAAAAGAAGTACGTTCCTTCTTAATGAATTTTGACTTTGAATTTTGTTTTGGTCTCTATAAATTTTCCAAATAATACAACTTTAATGAAAACTCTTTCTATAATAATTGGAACAAATTTTAAACATAATTGGCTCCATTTTTTAAAAAAAACTTTTTTAAAAATGTTTGCTTTTTATTTGTCAGATTACTTTGATTATTCTGTTGCCCTGCTAGTCTTCCCTCCCATTTGTTACTCTTATTTTAAGCATAGTATTTCAGAGATAGGTTTTCTATGAAAACATATTCCATGGAAATCAGAGGTTTTTTTACATTTAAAACACAGAAACCAGCAAATAATGTTTAAAAATAGACTTGATTTCATAGAAAACGGCCATTCAGATTGGCTGTCTTGTAAAGTATCATAGGGGTTGGATGGATTATAGCTTATGTTTTTTGGGGGAGACATTCCATGTTCACTTTCTTTGCTCTTTGATTTGTTAAGAATTATTTCTCTACTTTTCTGTCCCATATATTTTACTTATATACTCTGAAGTCTGTTGCTTGTGGTGTAATTGTTTCTTTGTTCCAACTTAGATTGTTTTATTCTCTTCCAATTTACATACTTCTCTTTTTAATTAATATTAGTTTGTAAAGTGTTTCTCCTTGCATTTATAATTATATTTAAGTATAAGATCTGAAAAAAAACTGGAGAATTTCCCTTTCTTTCCCAGTTAAACATGTCAAGAAAGATGAACGCAAGTACTATGAGGAACTCTTAAAGTACAGTCGAGATCATCTCATGCTGTACCCTTACCATTTATCAGATATCATGGTAAAGGGCCTGAGGATAACACCATTTTTATATTATACTGGGATTATGGAGGTGAGTTTACAGTACGTGAATCTTCAGGGATGGGATGGGACTTCATGTCGGGGACACTTTGTGAATGATGACCAGCCCTCAGCCACGGTGGACATTGTTTCTGAGTTTATAGTGTAAAAAAGATGGTTGCTTAATAGTTAACTGTTGTAGCCACACTTGTGCAAGTAGTTGTCCTTATCAGTGTTTTCTCAGCAGGAAAGTATCTGTCTTTATTCTGTGTTCTTGAAGACGTTGTTGACCCTTTGTGCTGTTGTAGCGTTAATCAGCCATTTATGTTAGCACAGTTTGTATAAAATTTATTGCTTTTAATACACTGTTAAGGTTGAAAATGTGGGTGACAGAATTGAACATTGAGCTCAGAGAAGCTTAATGTATTTAGCTGTTTTCTAACTGTAGAAAGAATAAATGATGATATAGACCCAACATTATATAATGCATGTTTCAGAAGAATAGAATTGTATTAGTAGTCCTGGTTGCTAATCTTTCTGTGATTACTAACTTTTAGATGTTAGCCTTTTTCCAAAGGCAGTTTTTAGGCCTGTGTTGAATAGCTTTAAATAGTAGTTATATACTGGTTTTTTGGCGTTTTTTTTTTTTTTTGCGGTACGCGGGCCTCTCACTGCTGCGGCCCCTCCCGTTGCGGAGCACAGGCTCTGGACGCGCAGGCTCAGCGGCCATGGCTCACGGGCCCAGCTGCTCTGCGGCATGGGGGATCCCCCTGGACCAGGGCACGAACCCGTGTCCCCTGCATCGGCAGGCAGACTCTCAACCACTGCGCCACCAGGGAAGCCCCTATATACTGTTTTTAAGTGGGTTTTATGTAAAGCTTGGCAGTATTTATCTAGTATTCATTTGCTGTTAATTCTATTTGAGTGCTACTGTTCTGGGCTCACCAGCCACTTGAAGAGCAGAGGGCAGCCTAGAACTGAAGGAGTTGGGCGCCTGCAGTAGCAGTGAGGTTAGCTCCCTTTAGGACGTGGCTGCCTTCGCAGGAGCTCCCTTTGCCTGTCTCCTTAAGCCCCTTCTTCACAGGCACTTCTATAGTCCCATGTCTCCTGTGTCCCTGTTTTGGAGGAAATACAAAGTAAAGCTTGAGGCCTGGCCACCCAGGTTTCTGTCAGTCCCTTTCCCTAGAACCAGGGTAGCATAATGAAGGTGGCAGCTAAGCAGTGTGTAGAATAGTTTTGTTGCTGTCTCTCTGATTATTTTTCTGGTGTTATCCACAGGTTTGGGGGAGATAATAGAGTGAGGTTTTGTCCCATTTACTAGCTTTCAGTGCATCCATGTGCTTGCTGTTCTCTGGTATCTGTTTTTATACCATTGGGTATAACTCCTGGGCTAAAAATGGGTCTTATCCCCACAGTAAACAGCTGGTTTATTACTGGAGAAACAGATGAGGGTTGCAAGAAGCTGGATCCTGAGTTTGACTCTGTTGCTGGTTGGGATTTGGAGGAGCAGAGGCTGCTGAGCGGTTAAGGTCTTTGTCAGCAGTGCTTGTCTTGGATGCTTGTTAATGGAGCTATGACACACTGTTGGGCCTTCTCTCGGGATTCTCTCTAATCCTAGGGTAGGAGTCTAGGATCAGGTATGAAGTGTGGAGAGCCTAGAACCCTGAACTCTGAGAGAGGTATTCCTTGCATAGCTTCCACAGGGCAGAGGTTACTGGGCAACTGTCTGGGCTTCATAATGCGCTGTGAGGAATCCAGACCTGAAAGCCTGACCTTCAGTTGCTAGGTTGGGACCTCGTGGTACATGCCACACTGTGACATGCACGCTCTAGGTTGCCAGGCTCTGATCTCAGTGCTTCCTGTGGCAAGGACATTTTGCGCTTAACATTTACGTTGTTTTCTTTTTAAAAGGACATTATGAACAGTGAGAAAAGTTATGATTCATTGCCCAATTTCACTGCTGCTGACTGTAAGTATTTAATTATGCTGAAGAACGAGGCAATGTTTAGAGTGTCTTTGTGCATGCGTGCTCTTGCCTTTCATTATTGTGCTTTTAACCTGGAAGACTTGAAAGATGAGAACAGCAAGCAACATTATTGATAGGAATTTTATCAGGTGATACAAGTCAAGTATAAGATTTTGTCTAAATGTCTAAGAAAATATTTTGGAGTGGTAGAATCAGAAAAATGGGACTAGTCTCTGTATTTCTAGAGAATGAAGTTCTGTTACTTGGGCTGTGGTGTATACCAAATGAGGAAAGAAAATTTGTGCACAATATTTTTGCAGCATGATATATGGTTGTTACTAACATAATTTGCTGGTGTTTTATTATGCTTATTTTAATGAAGTGTGTATTTGAAATGTGACATAGTTCTGTTGTGTTAAGAAGAAACTGTTGCTGAGAAGTACATTTTGACTTCCTGGAATTGGGAGGACTTCTGCTTTTTAAAAATTTTCTCAGTTAGCATTGTCAAAGTGTCAGCTTGAATTCACCACTCCCAGTTGCTTGTCTTTTATATTTTGTTTGAAGAATTCTTTTTAATTTGATATTGATCATCTGTCAGTAATCAAAAGAGGAATGAAAGTCAAAGGTTTTTTCCTAGTAGGTTGTGAGTGTACTGACATTTCAAGATGTATTAAATGATTTTAAAGGAAAGGCTCTTTCTTTTAGGTCTAAGGCTTCTTGGCATAGGAAGGAACCAGTACATTGATCTGATGAATCAGTGTAGATCGTCAAAAGTAAGTTAGTTGTTTCCCTTCCCTTCAAATTTCTTGTCCTCCTTATCACACAATCAGATTAAATTTTTAAGTAGTAGAAATAATGAATTATGATTTCTTTCATCAAATAAAATATGCTTAATACAGAAACAACTCATCAGTATCTCTAGGTTATAGCTTAAGTGATTATTGAATTAAAAATATCTAAGGCATAAGACATTTCATTTATTTTTAAAAATTAACTTTGCTCTGCTGGTCTTTTCACCTGCTCATTCCACTCCCAGCGTTCACTTCATGGGTGAAATCAGTACACAAATGCATTTTCACCTGGATTTCCTTTGAATTTCTGGATTTAGATCCAGATTTAATGATAATGTTTTGAAGTAATTTACTTTGAAATAATTTAAGAATGACTTTCTCCATTCAGTATATCTAGAATACTTTAGATTTTAAAACATGAGAATTTTAAAAGATATTTATTTAGTCTGTTGGAAACTGTCTTGTTATACTGTTATCAATAAAAAAAGAAAGTAGTAATTTTAGATAGATTGCAAATGCTCTGATGTTTGTACCATTGCAGAAATTTTTCAGACGGAAAACGGCCCGTGATCTTCTACCAGTAAAGCCGGTGGAAATTGCCATAGAGGCATGGTGGGTGGTGCAGGCTGCATATATCACAGAAGATGACATAAAGGTAGATAACTTTAAAAGTTAAACATAGGATTTTTATTTTAAAAATTATAATTTTTAACTATAGTTACATAACTTTTTTACAAAAAGTAACACTAGTTGGTTTTCCTGAAGGAAATTAAACTTAAATTCAAAATTGTAAATGATCTTCGTAGGCTAGAATATTGGAAGTTTTCGAAAATACTCTTTAGTCATCAGGGAGACTTGACTTGGTTCATGTACAGTCATCTGGGGATTTTACTTACATGTTTCATGTAAAGTGACGTGATGCCACAGCTACCAGCAATAGTATTGCCAACGGTTTTTGAGGACTTGCTGTGTGCTCAGTGTGCCAGGCACTATTCCAGCTGCTTTTTATGTTGTCTCATTTGAGTCTCATCACAACCCCAGAGCTGTGTATTATTTGTAGCCTCTTTCACATGTGAGGAAAGTGAGCGCAGAGAAGTGAAGTAATGGCTCCAGTCACAGTTCTAGTAAAGGTCTGGGATTATAACCCAGGCAGTTTGCTGTGCTCTTAATCACTGTGCTGAACTGCTGTACTGAAGTGGTAAGTGCTTGTTAGGGAATAGTGTCAAGATCAAGGGAAATACTATTCCCAGTGGTCAGACCACATTTGCTATAAGCTTTATACATTTTAGAAGGGATGTTGATTTAGGGGAAAAAGGTGGAATAGCAGACGATGTGCCTAGAGACCAGTCATATCCCTGTGGCTGAAGGAATTAAGTGAGCGTGTGGATTTTTTTTTAGTTGGCATTTTGTTTTACTTCCAAGGACAGAATAAATCCAGTGTGTGCAAGGCTTAGAAATTCTGCTTCAGTGCATTTACTTCCGAGCAGAGATGTCAGACTGTGTCATGAGATGGTGATCTTGTCAGTGATAATAATCCTGTGGCATGTGAATGAACTTCTGGTTTGAGAGATCCAGAATCAGCAAACGGATCAGATTCCAGTGCAAAGAAGATGAGTCAATATTACTATTTATTAGTGAGCACATTACTTACCAGCAAGTATTGGCACTTAAAATTGCTTTGTTGTATGAGTTCTGTTGGTAGCATATTTTGGCACCTTAATTGATGGTTGTGTGTGGCTTTTTTTGTTTGAATTCTAGAGTAAAAAATGAAAAAAATATGTAGTTCATTCAACTAATGACTTATAATCATTGGTTTAAACATGAATAGATTTCAGGAAACTTACCAGTTAGTTAATTTGGACAGGACCTAATTGAAAATATTTTGCTTTTCCTAGATATGCACTTTGCCCGAGAAATGCGCTATTGATAAGATCATTGATGCAGGCCCTCAGCTCTCTGGATCACTAGATTACAATGTAGTACATAGTAAGTGGTTAGTAGAAATGGTCTTTCGTCAACATAAAAAATTATTTTAAGCCATCAGCAATTTATAGCAATTATTTATCAATTAGGTAAGAACAGTAATATTTCCTAAGGAATGTTATTGTTTGAAATGTGACCTTAGTCCATTGTTTTCCAGTGTGGCTATAATTAGTCACATAGATTAGAAATTTATACAAATGAATCATAAGAAAAATTTTGCAGTTCTGAGCATTTGAGGGAAACCAAGATTTGAAAGCTTTGATGTAATTTTTTTTTCTTCAATCTTTCTTTTTTCCTTTTCATATACCATTAAGTTGTAAGAATCTTTACAGAAAATCAGGAATAAAGTTTTTATTTTAATTTTTTAAACTACAGTGTTTACTGGTTCATCTAAAACAAGATACTTTTGTTTCTGTAGGTTTATATAATAAAGGATTTATTTATCTGGATGTACCAATATCTGATGACAGTTGTATAGCAGGTAAATATGTGCTAATATTTCTCAATGTTTTTTGAATGGCTGCTAGGTGCTGGGCACTGTGTGTCACCTGTTAAGTTAGACACATATCATTCTGGGATCTTTGATGTTAGAATTTTTCAAAGAAAAACATTTCTTCCTCATTACGTTGCAACTCATTGAGGTGGTTTTAGTTAAATTCCTTTCATTTTTATCTTTTGTTGGTGTAAGCACTGTATTAAAATAGTAGAAATCTGAGGTAAATTTCTCACAATCCTAAATCAAACCAGTGTTTTTATACATTTATGTCACTTTTTAAACCTTGTTCAGTGCATAAGTTTCTACATATATTCAGTAATATCATACAATTATATGTTCTTCATTTTACATTATTTATTTATTTATTTATTTATGGCTGCGTTGGGTCTTCGTTGCTGCGCGTGGGCTTTCTCTAGTCGCGGCGAGCAGGGGCTACTCTTGGTTGCGGTGTGCGGGCTTCTCATTGTGGTGGCTTCTCGTTGTGGAGCACGGGCTCTAGGCACGCGGGCTTCAGTAGTTGTAGCACACGGGCTCAGTAGTTGTGGCTCACGGGCTCTAGAGCACAGGCTCAGTAGTTGTGGCGCATGGGCTTAGTTGCTCTGCAACATGTGGGATCTTCCCGGACCAGGGCTTGAACCTGTGTCCCCTGCATTGGCAGGTGGATTCTTAACCACTGAACCACTAGGGAAGTCCTTGTTCTTCATTTTTACCTGACATATCTGTGTCTTATATTTTCATGTCACTACCATCTTTTTTATCTTTATCTCTTCCTCCCTTCCTCTTCACCCACCTCCCCAAGTTAAATCAATATTAAGACCCTTGTATATTTCAATTTAGTAAACCATTTCCCTATGCTGGTTGTTTAGATCATTTCCTTTTTTAAATATTTTATTCTTTTTTATTTTATTTATTTATTTATTTGCCTCAGTGGTGATGTGGTTAACATTCTTGGACGCATCCTTGGCTTTTTTTCCTCTAGATTAGATTTCTTACCAATTTATAGAAGCACTTGTTATATTAAGATTATGTATTATAAGTGTGTTTTCCATCATATCTTTTAGGTATTATTCTTGTTTGTGATATATTTTACCATTCTAAGATATTGTGTAATCAAATATGAAGTGTCACAAAACCCCAGGGACCTTACTGTTAACAATGAGTGTTGGGGGCTTTTCACAGCACTACTTCCTCCTATCAGGTTATCATAGTCTAGTGTGTCCTGACCTCTATTTTTTATTTGTGTTACTATGTGTTTATGGCCAGGCCTTCCTTGTCTTTTTTTTTTCTATAACTTTTTTTGCTATTTCCAGGTATTTTCTTTATTTTTATTTTTGTTAATGTATTTTTTGAGTAGGCAGTAATTATGATTATAAAATACTAAATTTACAGAAGAGTATAAAAAGTCTGCTTCCCATGCCTGTCCCTAACCAGTCAGTTCCTCTCTCAGCCGCCACTAAGTTTCCTGTATATTCTTCCAAAAACATACTATGCACATAGGCATATATGTATATATCCTTTTTTGTGTGGTTTTATTCTTACGCAGGTGGTGTATCCAGCTCATACTTTGCTTTTTTAATTATACGTTGCTACTATTCCATATCTCTTTATGTAGAGTTGCCTCATTCTTTTTGCCTAGATGTAAATTGTGTATTTCTAACCTTTTAGTGCCTTGTTTCTTTTTTTTTTTTTTTTTTTTTTTTTGCGGTACGCAGGCCTCTCACTGTTGTGGCCTCTCCCGTTGCGGAGCACAGGCTCCGGACGCACAGGCTTAGCGGCCATGGCTCACGGGCCCAGCCGCTCTGCGGCATGTGGGATCTTCCCGGACGGGGGCACGAACCCATGCCCCTTGCATCGGCAGGCGGACTCTCAACCACTGCGCCACCAGGGAAGCCCATTGCCTTGTTTCTTCATCTCTAAGATAGGGTATAGTTTTGAACAACTCTTAACGTTAAGAGGATTAAGTGGAATTGTATATATAAAGTAGCTAGTAGTATAGTCTGGCACTTAGTAAGCGTTCAGTAAACATTTACACTTCGTATTCACACAGCTGAGAGTGTAGGAAAAGAATTAATTATATAAAAAATGGGATTACTAAAATATTTCTAAAAAGAAACCTTTGATCCTTAACAGTCCTTGGATGATTGGAAATATGGGTAGCACTAAATCAAAAAATGACATGAGCCAGAGCTGTAAAGTAGAGAGCCTATCCTGATGTATACATTGTGGTTCTTCACAGTGCCTTCTTTTTGACCACTTGAATTTTGTCTTATATCTCTCTGTTGGGAATAATTTAGGTTTTGGGTGCAGTTAGGTGGTGTTAGGGTTAGAGGACACAAGGACACCCAAATCCTGCTATGGCCTAGGCACACGCCTTCTTCCCACGATGTTTTCAGGGGAAGTGTGCCCACAGGGGAGAATGGCAAAGGAAAGCATAGTGCCTCTTTATTGTTGGCCAGGCAGAGCACTCTAGTAAAGTGGGTTAGAGCATCTGGACCAAAGAGATGGAGAGAAGTGAGTATGAATAAATAGGTGGGGAGCATCGATCGGGCAGCCTCTTGTGTGGAAGGTCTTGACCCTCTTCCCATCAAGGAGGTTACAGAATAGAAAGCCCCAAAGAGCAAATTATACCAGTGATAAATGTGGCAGTCACGCAGATGAATTTCCCCTTTTCTCAGGATGGAGCAGGGATGATGTGGAGGGCAGAGAGCCAATACCTTCTGTCCACCTGGTTTTGGATAGCATGGTGACTTGCAGTTCTTGCTTCTCTGCTTTAGACCAGCCACCTGCTGCCCTAGACGCATCAGAAACACACCCTTGGCGGGCTTCCCCATTCTGGAGCAGCACCGGCGCCCCTGCCGTTCTACCAAGTCCATGCCTCTAGCACTTCTCTGCCTCAGTAACGCTGAGAGGTCCATGGGGATGAAATTACTCTTTGTAGGATTTATGCTCTGCCATAAGAGTCCACTCTGTGTAGACAGCATTGCATATGACCTTACTTCGGGAGTTTTAGGAAAACTTGCTATGGAGTTGGTAAAATGAATCAAAAGCTGAATTCAGTCCCTAAGTTGGAGGTCTCTTTCAATTAGATGTTTGAATTAAACTTTCTTGTTTTATAAAATTATGTCACTGAGAAAAGTCTATTTTGTTTATTTTAGTTCCTCCTCTTGAAGGTTTTGTAATGAATCGAGTGCAAGGTGATTATTTTGAAACTCTACTCTATAAGATATTTGTTTCAATAGATGAGCATACTAATGTTGCAGAGGTAAGTATGATAGCATCTTATGAAAGAACTTAACCTCAAGATTATAAAATAAGTTTGTGTAAAGTAGATAAAATTATTTAATGATATAATTAAAATATTTTCAAAGTCCACCCATGGTTAGATCTTGGACCATTAATATACTTAAGTTCACTATTCTTAAGTTACTTCCTGCATATATATATTAAAATTTTTTTAGTTAATAGCTTATGAATGGGTTAAATAACTTTATATGACTTTATAATAAAAGCATTGTAGACAATTGACTGATCTGGAAATTTTTTTTATTTTGAATGAGACGAAATTACAGGCTAAGTAATTCAGTTGTTATGGTCACTGCCTGGATTTGTACTCCCCTAAGTGTCTTAGAGATATGGAACGAAAAAAATTCTGATTACAAAATTTATTCAGACTCAGTTATTAATAATTTAAATTTTTCTGATTATGGTCAAATGGTCTATTACAACTGTGTAATATGCTTATGATTCTTAGAATGTAAAATATTCTTAAAATTTTATTTTCCAGCTTGCAAATGTTCTTGAGATAGACCTATCCCTGGTTAAGGTATGTAATTTTTATACTCTCTTCACTTGTGATAGGAATACTGAATGGATTATAGATTTTTGTCTTGATACTGAGAAACAGAAGCAGTGAGATTCTTATTAGCTGTCAGAGGAAGTGTGCACAGTCGGGGTGCTTACAAAGATAGAGAAGAGCAAAATAAGAACCCTGAACCAGTATTCCATCCCAGGGAGTGAAAGCTGTACTCACAGGTCTGTGCCCACCAGAAAGCAGCCTGACTTGTGTCTTGTAGTGTCTTGTAGTGTCTTGTAGCAGTGTCTTGTAGTGAAGTCACAGTATTTTGTAATGAAGTCAGATAAGCAACAACTTCCGCTTCTTTGGGGGTGGATCTAGGGAGGCCCAGGCCAGACAGTTGGGAGCATTCCCTCTCCTACATATGTGAAGACTTTAGTGGAAGACTAGGCCTACTGAAAATTTTTTCTTCTAGTTATGGGATGAAAATGTTTGAGGCTCACTGTAAGCATAGTCCGTAATAGTTTTTTCTCTACAAACATTCTGAAGTCTAGTTTATTTCAGATGTTCATTTCCTTTATATTCCTTTCAGAATGCTGTGTCAATGTACTGCCGATTGGGGTTTGCCCATAAGAAGGGACAAGTAATAAATTTGGATCAACTTCATTCATCGTGGAAGAATGTTCCATCCGTAAACAGATTAAAGTAACTCATTTATTTAGTAGGAGAGTTTCTTTTTGAAAAAAGCATTGCTTTACATACAAAAATTTTACTTATTCAACCTGTCAAGTGAGGTGAACCATATATATATATTAGTGGTGGTTAATCTTGTGTGTGTGGTAATCTTTTTTAGAATTTGATGAAAACTAAAATGCTTTCCCCAGAGAAAAGCTCATACAATATTTTACATATAATTTTTAAACATTCCCAAATTTCCTGAAGCCTATCCATGGGTTTAGTTAAGAACCTTTTCTGTGTGTGCAGAGTATTTTGGGACTGTGTCTCAATTTGGGGCTTGAATGTAAGAGTGGATTTAGGTGGATGTTCATAATTTAAGTACTGACTTCAGTAGCTGTTTTTATATATGATCATTTATATGATTTTTAAAAAGTGAATGTATTCTTCATTAATAGGAGTACTTTAGATCCACAAAAGATGCTTCTATCATGGGATGGCGGGGAAAGTAGGAGTCCTGTACAAGAAGCTTCATCGGCTACTGACACTGATACAAATAGTCAAGAAGATCCAGGTTAGCAGTAACTCAGTTTGAGTCTGTCTGTAGATAAGCCATGTGTCTGCACATACACTCATAAAGCAAACTCTCCAGGCTTACAATTATTTTGTGGTTTGTTCTGGATTTCAGTCATTCAAAAGTAGTCTTTGAGTACTTACCCATATGTTGGACCTTGTGGTAGATCTTAGGGGTATAAAATTGACAAGAATATGGTAGTTTCCTTCCAAAAACTAAGTCTGGAGAGTATAACCATAAAAACCACCACAGTGTGAGAAGCATTATGGTGCTTGTGGAGCGCAAAGAGGAAGAGCCCTCTTTCTTCCTAGAGAGGTTTAGGAGCCTTCATGGAGAAGATGATTTTTGGGTTGAGAATGAATAAGAGCGTGCCAGCTGACGAGTGCAGGAAGGCCATTGCTTGGGCTAAGCACAGAGGGAGGCAAAGCATAGTGGACAAGCGGGCTGCACGTGGTTTTGTGTTGGGAGGGGAGAGGGGCACACAACATGGGCTTCTGCTCCTACCCTAAGTAGCTCTGTTACCTGAGCCAGGTGACTTGTCTGTAGAGGTTAGGCTAGGTAGTCTTATTGATCTGACAGTGATCAAGTCTTGGTTTATTACTGGTTTTCAAAAAATTTACTACAAAAGTGAGTGCCTTTAAAAAAAATTTTTTTTTTGAACTTTAACTTTTTTTATCTCTGTTGGAGATAGGTAGGATTGGGACCTCTTGTGACTACAGTGTTACCTATATTATGTACTTTCTGATTATTAAATGAAGCTGAAATGAAATACTTTCTCATTCCAAATGATAAGCAAAGAACAGTTTTCACTTACTTGATTTTTAAACTATGATTTTTTTTCCCCCAACAGACACAGCCAGTATAAGCAGTTTGAGTTTGTCTACAGGATATACAAAGCGTATTGCATTCCTGTTTGACTCAACTCTTACTGCCTTTTTAATGATGGGAAACCTTTCACCAGTAAGTCAGATTCTTGTTTAAATACGAAAATGTTTAAAATAAAGATTAGATATAAAATAATTCAGTGCTTTTATATCTTTTTTTAAGTACTAGATTTTTTCCGGAAAATGCAGCTGCCTTTGTCTTATATTCCTTAGAGGAATGTCGGAACTTTTTAGTGAGGGCTACTTTTGTTATTAGAAAAATCAGCTCCTCACCCACCCTTAAGTTTAAATGTATTGGAAAGCGTAATATAAATCTAAGGGAAAACTACAACTTATTAATAATAGGCTCAAATAAGGTACATTTTAGTTTTGTTTCTTTATTGCAGAACTTGAAAAGCCATGCAGTCACAATGTTCGAAGTTGGCAAACTCTCAGATGAGTCTCTGGACAGCTTTCTTATAGAACTAGAAAAGGTAAATCTAGATAGCTTATTATGGGATGTCAAGGCATTTGCAATCTTCTCTTGCTTGATAAAACATCAGTTATTGATTATGTAGATTTTTCGTATATTCTTGTTCACTGCTACCTCATCGCACTGTAATACCATGGCAGGCATTTAGGCTTAAACATATTGAGCAGATGAATGAATTTTGTGATTTAAAAACAGTGATTTGTCTACCTCATCTAAGCTGTTAGCATAATTTGATATAATGAAGAAATCTTAAGTCTATGTGTAATTTTTTAAATTGCACTTTTCTAAAGTAGCCTTTAACTTTTTTTTTCAGTATGACTCTAAGATCTACTCTTAAGCAATTTTATTTGAAGTTTTTGTTCCACTTATCTTAAATCTGGAACAGTGTCCCTGGGTATCGTGTTTATGTCCACTCTCACTACCGCTTTTAGCATCTTGAAGACTTCAGCCATATTTGTTCTTAACTGTCTTTTTCCTCATGAATACAACCTAGTTTTCCTTAGCTCTAAATCTTGATTGCCCTTTTGGTGTTTTTCATTCCCTGGATATTTTATTCTGCTCTCTGCACTTCTTTATGCAAGCAGTTTGTGTGCCTAATCTATTCTTTGACTAATAATTTTGGTAACTTTTGTGCTTTAGTGGTGAACTCATGTATGTTTAGAGAATTTTTTATGATTTTGTACTTCCTTTACATCTCAGAAAAGAGACTTACCATAACATTTTTTTCCACTCCCCCTTCTCCATAGGATTTTTACTTTTTTAGTGCCCGAGATAATCCTTGTTATTAATTTGTCTCTTTATCTTTTATCTTCATATTTTTATTATTTCCTCAATACTTTTAATATCTTGTTTAACCCTATATCTTATTGTGTATCATCTTTTGCCAGTAAATTTTTTATATTTAGCACATTTTAACGTGTTTTCCTGATTTTTATTTTTCTCACCTCAACTAGTGTTTTATCATGTATAGCAAATTGGAAGATCCCTTTTACACTTTATATATCTGTATTCTTTTTTACCACATAGTCATTCTTGGGAAAGCCCTTTAGTCTGAAGTTTAGTTTAGTTTTTTTGTTTGTTTGTTTTTGCGGTACGCAGGCCTCTCACTGTTGTGGCCTCTCCCGTTGTGGAGCACAGGCTCTGTATGCGCAGGCTCAGCGACCATGGCTCACGGGCCCAGCCGCTCCGCGGCATGTGGGATCATCCCGGACCGGGGCACGTACCTGTGTCCCCTACATCGGCAGGCGGACTCTCAACCACTGCGCCACCAGGGAAGCCCTGAAGTTTAGTTTTTAAAAATAGTTTCTTAGCTATTTTTTTAAGCTTCATCTTGATTAATCAGTTGATCTTATTAATTTCATGCAAATCTAATTTCGTTATTTCCCCCTGTAGACCTTTCCTTCTGTTTTTTGTGTTGTTTCTGGAATGTGTATGTTTTTACATATTAAACAGGTGACTGACTCAGTGTCAGAAGAGCATACATGTAAACCCAGTGAAGGCAGGAGTTTTGTCCGCCACTCTCTCCTTACATCCTAGAGAGGTCATAGCACATAATAGGGACTCAGTGAATCCTTGTTGAGTGATTTTAAGCTGTATGTTCAGCAGTGTTGAACAGCTGTGTTGAATCACGTATGCCATTGTTCCTTGCAAAGTTGTGAACAGGGTGATAAGATAATGGCATAATTGGTGACCATGGATTGGAATACTTTTCTGGATGAAACAGAATATATACATCTTGGAGTTTTTAAAGCACCTTATTTGAATCATATATGGAACATATATCGTATAATGGTACAATTCAGCATTACTTCGTTGCTGAAGTTGTTGGTTTTACTTGCTGGGGTAATTTCTGTCATCTTCAAAGGTATAGTCACATGGAAGCCCAACCACGATTGGGGTTAATATTTGTTTCAAAATCGCCTGGGCAAATTTTTGATTTACTGATTTTAAATATCTTAATATCTCTACTGTATGGTTATATACTAGAATGAATGGCATGAGAGTGGTTTTTGTTGCAAAATTTGTTTTCTCTTGGTTTAGGTTCAGAGCACTGGTGAAGGAGAAGCACAGAGATACTTTGATCATGCACTCACTCTGAGAAACACAATATTGTTTCTGCGTCATAATAAAGATCTAGTTGCACAAACTGCACAGCCAGACCAACCCAATTATGGTATGATAAAAATACTTGATTTTGAAGACATGATCCTGTGGAACTTCTTTCTAAGAAGTTAAACAGGTCATGCTCACTTATTTAATCATCACTTATTTAAAACATTTTGTGTAGATAGCACATTGAATTTATAACTGTTGGCTTGTTCTGTGAATTTCTTTACTCGTCAGCTGTTCCTTACCTTGTTTTACTGTTTCTCCTCTTTTATGTGCCACTGACTTTTTGTAGTATCTAAATTTGTTTAGTTACCTACAAAAAGAGTTGGAGTGTTAATTTGTTTAAGTAGCTGATGGGATATAGAATAGGCATTTGTTTTGAGAGATGGACAAATGCCAAAATTTATTTAGGAAGCATGAAATATCAAGAATGAAAGATTCGTTATATAAAGATAATAAACAGGGTCTTCCTATTCAAATGCTGCTATAATAGTTACTAAAGTATTTTACTTTGAAGAATAAAAAAGGGAACAGATAACCTCATTTCAAAGAGTTAAAGAAAGAAATGGAAGCAGTTTTAATCTATTGATGAACTCTAATGTGGCTCTTGCCCTGGTGTGCTCTCTCAGTTTCGTGGTGGAAAGGGGTTCCCGAACTTGAGTTGAACTGATGGTATTAGCTCCTAAATTGTGGAATGGCGCCCAGGAGTGTGTGTTTTTAAAAAGATGCAACAGCTTGGGCACCAGTGTAAGAGCATTACACTGTGAATGTAATTACATTGTGAAGTCTTCGGACATTCACAGGAGTTGCATTTTGGGACACTGAATTCTTAGCACCAGTATCACATTTAATTTCACTTATTCTTTCATTTACCTAAAAGTTCTATTTTCTGGCCAAGAGCCATCATTTTCTTAGTCATATCCATTTTCATTCCACTGCTTTCATCAGCATCTGGCTTTCTTTTCAGCTCAACTAAAAAAATTTAGGGCAGAATCACTTGTCACTTTACAGGAGTTGTTGCAGAGGAGAGGACAAAGATGCTGGGTAGTTTAGCTGAGTGAGGTTAGACACACTTAGTACCTAGTGACTCACTTCTTCAGCCTTGGGGTGTTTGGTTCAGAGTTGTGCTTTAGCAGTATTACAAATGCTTCCATGCTGGAGCTCTTTCTGAGGTTATTCATAAACAGTTGAAACTGAGAATATTAAATCACCAAACACCAAGAGTCTGAAGCACTTATTGATAAGCATTTGTTGATAGTAACCATTTTTTGGTTACCAAATATTAGATCTTGTGACCTAACAGTGAGTGGCACAGTCTTAAATATGTCTCTGGATGTACAAATCCTGGAATTTCTGGGACTTTTTAGTGACTTATCGAGATAATGGGTTAGAATATTTGAACTATTCTGTTATAGCCATCTTTTACTGCCAGTCATAGAGTGCAAGAATATTAGTGCTAGTGACCAGCCAGGGGTAACTCAATTTATAGGTAAAGAAATTGAAGCTTATCTTGGTTAAATCTCCTGCCCATTTAGTCATTAAAACCCATATAGTTAGTAAATGGAAGAGCTGGGACTTGAATCCATGTCTCTTGAATTTTTTTCCTTTGCTCTGTTCCTTACATCATCTTCTCTTGAACACTAAGGTTTTTATTGATTTATTCATCAACAATTTGTTGTTTAATAGGTTGGGCTAAACTTTGTTTTTCACCATGAATAGTCTGTGTATCATCAACTAAGTTAAATGGTAAACCTAAACCTATCCTGTGTGAAAGTAAAGTATAATTCTAACCTTTAAGGTATGTTTAATAGTTGACTATTTCTGGAGCTTAGAATAATTGATATGGCTCCAAAGTTAAAATGTGATTAACTCCTCCCTCCCCATGAGACCAAATGGGCAATTGTTTATGAAGTTTCATTCTTTTAACCAGCCTTTCTTAACTGGGGCTCCTCATTAGAACCACAGAACACAGAAGATGATTTAAGTGACTGTTGCTCAATTTTTCTTATAATGGCGTATAACTAGTACCATTCTAGATTCATAGAAAAGAAGGTCATTCATTCCAGATAAAGAATAACTTTTTAGGGCATTAGGGCTTAATATTCTCCATGTTGAGAAAGGTAACTTTCTGTAGGTGCCAGGAGTGATAACTTACTCCTTTTTAAACAAGAAATTCTATAGTATTGGTGTTTAAGCATCTTGTTTTGAGTAGCAAGAATTTTTTTTTACGTCACTAGTAATTTGTAGTTCGAGTGTATCATGTAGTACTTGGTATTCACTGTAAAGCAAAAAGTCTTCTGATACTGTCATAGAAACAAACCTCTGATATGTGTGAAAAAGACTAGTTTCTTAGTAATCTTTTGGTTTTAGACAGCATGAGGCACTGCTTAAAAAACAGAAACAATGTGTGGTCTAACTTTTTTTCATTATTTATAAGCATAATTTTTTTTTCCAGGTATCTTTGTCTTTAAAAAAGATCTCTTTTCCCTAGGATCAGTACAAGTGAGACCTTAAAGCCACTGTTTGTAATTTGTCAGTCTAGTACTATGAAATGTTTAGAAATTAAACCTCATCTGTAGAAAAGCAATCACAGTTGTAAAAACTTTGTTTTAACCACCATCAACTCTTTAGACTTCCTTCCATATCCTAGTATTCATTAAATATTTTCTATACTTGGCATTGACAATGTTGAGTTTTACCTGAAGCTTCTAACTCTTTTGTGTTTCAGAAAAGGGCTTACTGCAAGGACCCACCCTTTCTCATATAACTTAGTTAAGATCACAGGCACTCCCCTTGTTTATCTCTGAGAGGCCAGACGCAGACAGACCCTCCAAATTCCCTTTATCTTTTTAGAGAGCAGTAAGACTGGTATTTTCCAGAAGGATTAAGAATGGGAACACTTAAAATCAGTTGCATGCTAAGTGAGTTCCTGCTTTATGGACTACAGTTTAGGCACATGTTTCTAAATGAGGAATTCTTGCCCTTCTGGTCAATTCAGAACTTGGCTGCAAAGTTTTTATGGAGATTGAAAATTGGGGGAGGGAAGGATACAGCTTTCCCATGGCACTTAGGCTTTCATAAGATGCCACTGCCATGATGGAGAGGAAGTAAGATAAAGCAAACATATTTTTAAAGTATAAGGTTAGCCTGAAGAAACACCAGTAGAATAAAGACTTTCAGCTTTAAGTCTTAAAGAGTCTTATTGGTCTCCTAGGAAATAAAGTGCTTTATTTATTTATTTTTATTTATTTTATTTTTTTAAAATT